>NC_089583.1:67822546-68122546 GCF_019320115.1 Miscanthus floridulus | reverse complement strand
AGAGCGAGAAGAAGAGGGACACGCCCTCAAAGTGTAGCATCCCATGTACTTCATTAGTGAGGTCTTGTCCGATTCTAAGACTCGCTACCCCCAAATCTAAAAACTCCTGTACGCCTCCTTATCGCCAAGAGGAAGTTGCATCGCTACTTCGAGTCACATCCAGTGATGGTCATGATGTCCTTCCCTCTCAGCGAGGTCATCCAAAAACTTGGATGCCACAGGCAGAATCATGAAGTGGGAACTTGAGTTGATGAGTCAAGGCATTTCATATGCCCCTCAGACGGCGATCAAGTCCCAAGTGCTAGCTGATTTCGTTGTAGAATGGACCGAGGTCCAAATGCCACCAGCAGTCATCGACTAAGAGTATTAGACGATGTACTTTGATGGATCGCTGATGAAGAAAGGCGCTGGCATGGGGCTGGTCTTCGTTTCACGCCTCGGGGTATGCATGACGTACATGGTTCGCATCCATTTCCCTACCTCCAACAATGTGGCCAAGTATCAGGCACTCATCAATGGCCTACGCATCACCATCGAGTTGGGTATCCGACGGCTCGATGTCTAGGGTGACTCCTAGCTAGTCATTGACCAAGTCAAGAAGGAATCAGGCTACCACAATGCCAAGATGGTTGCATATTACCGAGAAGTCCACTAGCTAGAGGACAAGTTCGACGTTCTCGAGCTCAATCACATCTCGAGGCATCTTAATGAGGAGGTCGATGCACTGGCAAAAACGGTGTCCGACCGAGAGACGATGCCGACAGGCATCTTCACCAGCGATCAGTACAAGCCCTTGGTCTGCTACGAGGAGCCAGAATAGACCGGTGATGCGCTGCCTGCCCTGGGCTCAGGGGCTAACTAGCCAAAGGCTCCATCCAACCCTAAAGTCATGGAGCTTGACGAGGATCCAGTGACAGAGCCTAACCCTTTGGCCGACTAGAGGATGCCTTACCTCGACTACCTCCTCTGTGAGGCATCGCCAACGGACAAAACAGAGGCTCGGTGGCTTGCGCATCGCACCAAGTCATTTGCCCTTATTGAGGGCGAGCTCTATATGCGAAGCCACACCGGGATCCTATAGCGCTGCATCCCCATCTTACGAGGGAAGTAGTTGTTGAGTGATATCTATGGTGGGGTTTGCGGGCACCATGCCGCACCTAGGACCCTAGATGGAAATGTGTTCCGACAAGGCTTCTACTGGCCGACCGCAGTAGCCGACACTGAATAGATTATGCGCACCTATGAAGGGTGTCAATACTACACTCGGTAGACCCACCTACTGGACCAAGGACTCTAGATGATCCCCATCACGTGGCCATTCATGGTTTGGGGGCTCGATCTAGTCGGACCTCTCAAGAGGGCGCCTAAGGGCTATACACACCTGCTTGTCATCGTAGACAAGTTTACAAAGTGGATAGAGGTTCGACCGATCTTCGCGATCAAGTCTGAGCAAGTCATGCTATTCTTTCTTGACATCGTCCTTTGCTTTGGGGTCCCAAACTCCATCATCACGAACAATGGCAAGTAGTTCACCAAAAAGAAGTTCCTCCGATTCTGCGATGAATACCACATCCGCGTCGATTGGGCCACCGTGGCGCATCCCTGCACGAACGGGCAAGTCAGGCACGCAAACGGCATGGTCCTACAAGACCTCAAGCCTAGGATCTTCAACTGGTTGAACAAGTTTGGTGGATGATGGGTCATAGAGCTTCCCGTAGTGCTCTAGAGCCTAAGGATGATCCCCAGCTAGGCCACCGGCTACACACCATTCTTCATGGTCTATGGTTCCAAGGCTATCCTCCCAACCAACCTCGATTATGGAGCACCAAGGGTTAGGGCGTACGATGAACTAGGAGCCGAGGCGTCCCTCAAGGATGCCATGGACCTGCTAGATGAAGCATGCGATGTCGCCCTCCTTCGCTTAGCCAGGTACCAGCAAGCGTTGTGCCAGTACCACAGCCATTGAGTACAGGGCCAGGCCTTCAACATTGGGGACCTGGTGCTCTGCCTCGTCTAGAGCAACAAGAACCGCCACAAGCTCTCCCTGCCATGGGAGAGACCATACATCATCGTGGAGGTGCTCTGGCTAGGCACCTACAAGCTCAAGACCATCGACGGCGAAGTCTTTGTCAATGCCTAGAACATCGAACAACTACATCACTTTTACCCTTAATTTACGCACCCTTTCTTTATCAGTTTCGCTATCAACTCCTCGATCTTTAGTGACACCCAACCCCAGCAATGGTAGGGGGTCTACCCTCACTTGGGTGCTGATAAGAGCATATCTATCCGGTAAACATTCTCTACGCCCAACCCTTTCTCGCGTTAAGACCCAGAAGTGAGGGTCATGGAAACAAATGCTGAGTAAAACTGGTCGGACTGCAAGAAACCTATGCCCCAACGGCTATAGCATTTTTGCTCACCAGCATGATCAGAGTTTTTTCCACACCTGAGCTTTTTAGCCTTAACTACAGAAAGAGTCAGTACGCGTTTAAGAGTATATCCACCTAGCAAACATTCTATGCGCCCGACCCTCTCTCACGTTGAGACCTAGAAGCAAGGGTTGCGGAAATGAACGCTGAGTAAAACTGGTCAGATTGCAAGAAAACTACGCCCTAGCGGCCACAACATTTTTGCTGACCAACATAATCAGAGTTTGTTCACCTGTACCCCAAGCTTTACAGCCTTAATGATGAAAAGGGTTGGAACATATTAACCTTTTTATACAAAAAGGGGAGAAGGGCTAAAAATCTATTTGGCCATACCAAAATTTAAGAGCTTATCCACTTATTATGAGTTCATCGCTTGGCTTATTCACCTAACTAATTTCTTGGGGGGATGATCTCATCCTCTATCTCCGCAGGTAAGTCCTATGCCAGCGGGTCACCCATGTTGATCGAACGGCTCAGGCCACTGCCGAGAGACGGGTAAGGAGCAGTAGAATACCCCATGTGGGTTATGCTGACTCCGTCATGAATGATAGACCTAGATTCTACTTAGACATATCCAATAAGAGCTCCCTGAACCCATCACTTGAGCCATCGAGGTAAGTCTTGTGCTAGTGGGTCACCCAAGTCAATTGGATAGCTTGGGCCGCTGTCGAGAGATGGGTAAGGAGCAGTAGGATCCCCATGCGGGTTATGTCGACTCCATCACAAACGATGGACCCAGATTCCACTCGAATATATCCGGTAAGAGCTCCCCGAACCGATCACTTGAGCCATCGAGGTAACTTTATGAACCCCCACTTTATTTTTCTAGTACATGAGCATTCATTCATCTATTCTCATACATCCAAGCATCGCATATGCAATTATTGCATCACAATGATTCATGTCGTGTCATGAAGTGGTAGTCATCTCATTCAACATGAGCAGTGACTGACCAGGGTTCAAAGGCTGGTACATGAAGGGCTTGAGGCTGCCTCACATCGAATAGAGGTAGGGGAGAAAACATAGATGAGCCCTAGCAGCCTTTGCCTGACCTGCTCAGAAGCGGACAAGGTCATCTCAACCTTCTCGTTCGATCCTAACCTCGAGCCATGCCCACAGAATCTCCATCAAGGGGAGGCCAGTGGGCCACTTGAGTCAGTCTCCAGAATGACTCAGTCATCTGTCAGGAGATGGGTTAAGGAGCAGTGGAATGCCACATGAGGGCTATGCTGACCCTGTTATGAATGACAGACCCGGATTCCACTCGAACATACCCGTTAGCGAGCTCACAGAGCGTGACACTTGAGCCATCAAGACAAGTGACATTAGCTCACCCCTCTGATTGCAGAAACCGCGGATGGGGTGACGATCACAAAGATGAACTGACCCCAAGACTGAACCCCTGCAATGCGCAGGAGCTCGAGGGAAGTTGGACTCGTAAGGAGACCGAATGCGCAGTCGTAGAACAATGGCTCAGACCCTAGGTAGGGGGTACGTATGAAAACTAAGAATAACATTTCCAAAACCAAGAAACGCTTTCTCCTACTAGTTTTGCTATCGTCTCCTCGATCTTTAGTGACACCCAACCCCAGCAATGGCAGGGGGTTGGGCCTCACTCGAGGGCTAATAAGAGCATATCTATCCGGTAGATATTCTCTACGCCCGACCATTTCTCATGTTAAGACCCAGAAGTGAGGGTCGGGTCTCACTCGGGGGCTAATAAGGGTATATATATACCCTTTCTGAAACAGTCACCGTGCCTGACCCTTTCTCACATTAAAAACCTGGAGGCAAGGTTTGTAGAAATGAACGCCGAGTAAAACTAGTCGAACTGTAAGAAACCTATGCCCCAGCGGCTACAACACTCTTGCTTACCAGCGTGAACAGAGTTTTTCTCACCCACACCTCGAGCTCTATAGTCTTAACAAAAGAAAGGGTCAGAACGCTTTAACCCTTTTTTACACAAAAAAGGGAGAAAGAACAGACTTGTTCAAACAAAACAAAAGAACATACTTGTTGAAATGAAACAAAAGGGATGGAACTTGTCTGCTCATTACAGATATGCTGCCTGACCTATCTGACTAAAACTAATCCCTTGGGGGGATGATTTCATCTTCTATCTTGATAGAAAGGTCATGCACTAGGGGGCCACCTCATTCTTGATGTTGTCTAGCTTGGTGTCTGTGTAGATGGGCGTGAAGCCTTGGCTCATCGTCGCCTGATCGATGTCCTCGTAATGAGAATGGGCGATCGCAAACAATCGGTGAATGTCAAAGCGAAGCATGCCCCTTGCCATATCATGTGTCTGGTCTGTGATTCAGGTGGCATGAACCACGAGCGAGCTTGTCTCCTGCTCTAGGTATAGCTTGAGCTCATTGTAGTCCAGCTAGATGATGACTCGTAGGTTGTCAAGTTCATCGCTCTCCTTCAGGAGGGAGTCCTTCACCTCGCTGAGCTCCTTCTCCAGGCCACGGCTCTTCATCACCTCCACCCCCAAGCTTGTCATCGAGACCTGCCCATATCACATACCGACCATGTCAGAAGGCTCACCATGGATTCCAGGGAGAAAGACAACAAGGGAAACTGGAGACTTACCATTCACATCTGCTCGAAGCTTGCGCGCCTCATCACGTGGCCGGGTCACCTCAACCTCCAGGCGCCAGACATCTTGGCGCCGCCCGACGTCCACAGCGAGTCCAGTGGAGATGCCCTCGGCTGCAACCTTCAGGTCCCTCTCCCTCCAGAGCTCATTCTCAAGGTGGCCAACCCATGGCTAAGCGGCGGTGTGCTCCTGGTGAGCCAGCTTAGTTCGCATGCGGAGCTCCTCTATGGCTTGGAGCAAATCATCCCACTCCTTTTGTAGTCGTTTGGCCTCCACAGCGTCTGTGCGCACCCTCTCGATCAGGTCCATGAGCTTCTCCTCGGCCTCACGAGCATTGTCGTGAGCGACCTTCTCCCTGACTCAAAGGTCAACCACCTCCCGAGTGGCAGGGGCAAGCTCAGCTACTTCCTGATGGGCGACAGCAAGCTATGCGGCCAGTCCCTCACTCTGCCACGCCTCCTCAGCAAGGAGCTAGGACTTCTCCTAGCTGCGGGCCATAAGAACATGCGAAGAAGACAAGACTTAGGGGTGTGGAAAGAGAACATGGGGGTCAGAAGCATGGTCATATAATACCTGGCCAACCGGGGCAACAATGTCACGCATCGAGCCCAGCATGGTGGTCAAGGCACGAACCGCGTCCCTAACCTCCGTGTGGACACTCTCCCATTCCCTCTCCTCTGCCGCTTCATCAAGGGCAGCCACCCGGACCAAAGATCGGGATGTCCCCGCGCCGACCTCAAGCGGCACCAACCTCTCTGGCGGTGGTAGCTCCTCTAGAGTGGCTCCTCTAGTGACAGAGGAGGCAGGTGACATAGACACAGAGGCCTACCCTATCGCCACATCCATGAAGGATGCCTCGAGTGCAACCCCTTCTGTCCACCTTGCCACGGACACAACCACCTGCACAGACAGTGGCTCTAGCCATGCCTCCTCCACCTACGATGTTGAGGACATGACTGGCCATGCTACACCTACCACGGGCGCCCCAGGCGTGCCCTCCTCTGCCTGCTCTCCAAGGACATAGCCATTGGCTGTGCCTCCCCAGTCAACACCGTGGTCGCCCCGACACCACTCATGCCCTCCACCGGTGCATCGACAACCGACTCCTGGTGTGTTTGCCAGAGGATGATCTTTTTTAGAGCAAGCCGCATGAGAGTCCCACATCCTCCAACGCTGCAGGGGACATGGTGGTTAGTTCATAGCAAAAATCCATTAAGACAAAAGGATGAAAAAGCTCTTGACTCACCTTGATGCCATCATGCGAGGACGTTATGGGGGTGGCTTGCCTGACCTCAGCTGCTCCTCATTGACATGTTGCCGCTTTGAGCCCTCCCTCGGCTCAAGGGCTCGAACGAATCAAAACGGTCGCCTCCCGCTGACTCTAGGGGCACCACCGAGGGCTCGGTTGGAGCAGGGCGACCTACTTCCGTTAGCTCTAGGGCCGCCGTCGAAGGCCCAGATGAGGCGAGGTGGCCTGGCCCTGCTGCATCTGAGGCCACCGTCAAAGGTCCAGACATGGCGGGGTGGTTCGTTTCCACTGGCTCTAGGGGCACATCCTCCACCTCCTATCTCATGACATGCCATGGGATGGGTCCCACCTACGGCGAAGGTGGGTCCTCATCCTCGGTGGCCAGATCATCCCACGGCCATCATCTTCCTCCTCCTCTTCTTCTTCTTCCGATGAACCTTGATGCCGCTTCCCTTGCTGCAGCTTCGCTTGCTGCTTCAACAAACATTTCTTCTCCTTATCATCCTTCTTCTTCTTCCATTGTTCATCCACTACATGATTCGCCACCCTCACGGCCACGTGCCCTGGCAGCGGTATGATGGAGTCTCGGAAGTCTAACCCCATTGATAGCTCGATGAAGCCCATGTCCGGCCACATCATGAGATGCCCTAGGATCGAGAACACAACATTGGCCTCCCTCGTGGTGTCCTTGATGCGCTGCATGACCTCGCTGTCATGGAGCAACCCCTGGGTGAGCGTTCAATGGGCCAAGAACCATTGTAGGTAAGAAGGGATCTAGAGCTGAAAATGCTCCTACGGCCCATTTAGGACTTGGAGTTCAAAGGCTAGCCCACTGATGGGTTCATAGCTGCTCTAGGGCACCCTTAGAGCAAGAGGTGGAAAGGGATGGGCCCGTTAGCGGCCAGTACCCGGTGCACAAGCGCCATGGGCATCCCAGCCCATGTTCGAGTCATGGTTGGTTCCCAGTCTATGGTTTTTCCTCGAAGAAAGGCAATGAGCCCTTGGGACCGGCCAAACAGACCCAAGAACTATATGGACTGACCGCCAAGAGTCTGGATTCGGTCACTAGCTAACCCATGTCGGACCCCCACGAATAGAAAGCCAGGGCCCTACTCGGACTAGCCCATTAATAGCTCACCGAGCACCATGTTTCGTCCATCACAAAGACGAGCCAACCCTCGACCGAACCCTTGCTATGCATGGGGGCTCAAGGAAAGTTGGACTCGCAAGGAGACCGAACACGCGGTCGCAGTACGATGATGGACTGATCGGATCTTAGGGGCTAGAATCAAGAAAAATCTTCCCAACCTCCCGGATCCTACGGTTACATGCCCCCAAGAAGACCAATCGTGATAAAAGGGAACCATCGCCCTACTAGGACATGCCGTGGGCTACAAAAAGAAGGACAAGGCCCTTAGAGTTCTCCCATCTAGCAAAACCTTTAGAGGAGTATTCCCTCCTGTCGGGTATCGATATTAGGGATACCCAAAGCAAGGAAGTTAGCGCCCACGCTGACTTCCCTAGATGGGGCAAGACCAATTAAAAAGTCTCGCCTAACCCCAAGGCTGCAGGCTCTACCTCGCCTGACCTCAAGGCCATGGGCTCCGTCTCGCCCGACCTCCTGGCCACGGAGGTCTCGCCCAAGGCCGCAGGCTCCGTCTCGCCCGACCTCGAGGCCGCGGGCTCCATCTCGCCCGACCTCGAGGATGCGGTTTCCGTCTCGCTTGACCCCTTGGGTTCATGCTCCCTCTTGCCTGACCCCTTGGGTTCGTGCCTCGTCTCGCCCGACCCCAAGGCCGCGGGCTCCATCTAGCCCGACTCCTTGGGTCCGTGCTTCATATCGCCCGACCCCTGGGGTTCGTGCCCCATCTCGACCGACCCCAAGGTCACGGGCTTTGTCTCGCCCGACCCCAAGTCCGCGGGCTCCGTCTTGCCCAACCCGTTGGGTTCATGCTCCGTCTCACCTGACCCCTTGGGTTCATACTCCGTCTCGCCTGACCCCAAGGCCACAAGCTCTATCTCACCCGACGGGGACCCATACCACCGCCAACCACTCCAGGTCCAAGTGTATGGGCCTAGGTCAAAACTCTGACACCAGGGAAGAGACTAGCACACCTCGATGTAACCCATGGCCAGGATGGGCCATACATGAGGATTCACATCAAGAACATCGTCGAGCATGCCGGTGGTATTATGCCTAACCCTCGTACGAACGCTGATAGGCGCGTCAGTTCACCACGACGTTCGCTGGGACAGAATGGAACGCCATGATCGATAGATGACGCCTGCATTTGGCGCTAGTGACGAATAGGGCAACGACGTGGAGCCGTCCATGTTGACATCTACAGGATCGGCGGGACCCGCATGAAGGAGAAGGACCTGACGATCCTGGAAGCCTTCTTCTCTCTCTCGTTCTTCGCCTTTTCCTCCCCTTTAACCCGCGCTTTCCCTTCGCTTATAAAAGGGGAAGCAGGGCGCCCCATGAAGGGGGATCCAGATCCGCACGAGACCGAACTACGAGATAAAAACACAAGAGCACGACATGAGCACACGGCTGAGCAGCGATCGAGCTCTCAGCACCCGTCGCTCCTTTCACCAGAGACTTGGGATCCTTTCCCTCTCTCTCCTGTTTATAACCCCTACTGCAAACCAAGTGTCGGTAACACGAGCAGCAACAAACTGGACGTAGGGTCATTCCGCCTGAACCAATATAAACCCTTGTGTCCTCCGAGCACACCATCCAAGCCAGATGCGCAAATACCAATTTACTCGTCGGTGGTCCGAAAAACACCGACAATCCTCCTCGTGGTTGCTACGTAGTTTATTTTGTAATCACAATTGTGTGAGCTCTATCGATGTCTGGTTCGGTAACCACAAATTACCGTCCTATCTTTAATTTGTAAAACTCTCCTTCTGCTTAATGAATACCATGCCATTAGCCAAGGGCACGTTTGAGAAAAAAAGAATCATTTGTGAAATGTTAGGTCTTGTTCGTCGTTCAACCAGTAGGGAGTAGCCATATACTGCCCCCTGCTCTTCGTCACTTGGACGATGGTAAGTGCCCCCAAAGCAACAAGATTGCTAGAGCCAAGAGAGTAATTAAGGTTGACACCACATTATTTTGTTCTTGGCTCCATGTTCTAACGTTGCTAGATTGCTACCTCCAGCCTAAAATAAATCAACTTGTAGAGTTTTTCTAAGTCAAACTACTATAAGTTTAACCAAATTTATGGAAAAAGGAGTTCCAATATTTATGGTTACAAATTCGTAACACTAGACACATTATAAAATATATTTTCACAATATATTTATTTGGTGTCATAAACGATGTTACTTTTTTTATAAAGTTCATCAAACTTAATATAGTTAGACTTTATTAGATGATTCTAGAAATTGATTTATTTTGGGACCGAGATAAGATGAGAGTGTGGGGCGCGGCCTGAGCATCAGTGTATTGTACCTTGTGTCCTTTTTATTTGGGGCTCTAGTCATGCCTGGATCATGATGATGTAATTGTGATTAATAACTAGCATAGTGCATAGCTAGATGATCGTACGTGTTGCTTGATTCTTAGGCCTATTGCTTAAGCACAACATCATAATTAATTTTGTACGTGGGAAATTGAGATTAAACTCAGCTTGCTTCCACTATAATAATGACGAGCAAGAACAGCAACGTACAAATGGAGAAAAACAGTTGGGCAAGTGTCCGGGATTATTGTATCATCGGACTCCATCGTCTTTCGATTTCCAGAGTTGATTCAAGCAGTGCAGCTAATCTCCTTCACATTTATTATTGACTCAGTTGGATTCATTTATATATGCATCCAATGATTTGTTCAATAAAAAATGGCAGTAAAAAGCTAGAGAACTCAAGCAGATCAGTGGATCTTGTATACAATTGGGAATCAGTTGGGACAAGGAGGCAGCAGAACGTGATACAGATAATATAATGAACACTTTAACTTTTTTTAATAATATATTGGAGTATGTGATCACAAGCAGCGTGTATGTGATCCTCCCGCATCGTGACCAGATCTCAAGGAGATGCGCCATATATAAATTAATAGCACCGGCGGTTTGAGTTGACAAAGGCGACCAATTCGACGCGATCCACATGGCATGTTTTTTTTGATGACACACATGGCATGTTTAATCTTCAGGCCACGAGCTTGACGGGCGCGAAAAGAAAACGGCTAACGATCGACCGATTTGTTTCCGTGGGGGCCAAGTTTCATAAAACACAAACGAACAGGACCGGTAGTCAATGTAGGTAACCTGGGCCCGTTCACTTCGCTGAAAAAATAAATCAAAATATTGTTCCAGCTAATTTATTATCAGAAAAAAATACTGTTTCGATTAAAAAAATAAACTGAAAAATATGAATTATAAGAAAAGCGAACAGCACCGAAGTCCAATAATGTACGTGTGCTTGGCTGCTTGTTCTCGCGTGACCGAATTCTTTTTTTCCCTTCCTCCGCGTAGAAAACTACTGTGACGTGGGTAATCATTTCTGAGACGATCATGGCCAAGATTGTACTTCTATATAATAATAATAATAACACGGTCACACGGTTTTCACTGCACGTGAGCAAGAGATGCGACAGAGATCGGAGATCATGTATATTAATTCATTTTTATTTATCCTTTTGATGTATGAACCCATGCGTCTCGTGCGTTATATTACAGGAAGTATAAGTATATTGCTGATATTTGATACAGTACAACGACTCTGCGTTAATTAGTTGATCTTGATCCTGCTGTGTCGGCGTACGTATAGGTACGGTAGAACGTGGTGGTGCACATCATTATTTTCATGTACCGCAGAGGCCTTCGCACGAAAATTTGCATTATTTGACTTCAAGCTAGTTTTCTGTTGACGTCCGAGGTGGTTCAAATCACACACCAGGGCCTTGGATGCCCGGATCACTACGGACTGAAGAACGCAGTGAGGATGTCACTCTTTCGTGGTAAGAAACGGAGAGGTTTACGAGCAAACCTCTAAAGGATAACCAACGTGCTTGCGTGACGAAGAACCGGCCAGTTTTCAAGCAAACTAGCAAAGAAACCATCAATGCTCTCATCCGGGAGGGACCCCGTTAGGGCAAGGACGTCGGCGGGTTGTCCTAGGTTGGCCGGCAAGCTTAGGACGCCATCATTGGTCGTCGGATCTAAGGGATGAACAGCATGGGGTTGGAGAATAGGATAAAAGAGAGGTAGTAGATTGATTTTGTGTCGATTGGATAGTTGGAAACTTAATCGGTCGTGATCCTCTCGTATATATAGAGGGGGTGATCTTATCCCATTAGAAAACAAGTCCAAATTGTAATATCCAAATTTCCCACGTCCAAAATAGGTCATGTAGGTATTTTGTAAACTGGACTAGTAAATTGATACGATTGCCGCGCTGCTCTAGAAAGACGATGGTAGCATACAAAAAGACACGAGGATTTATATCGTTTCAGGCCGGAGCCCTATGTCCAGTATCAGAGATGATCGAGTGCGTGTTCCTCGCTTGAATGCTCTGAAGTTCTTACAATAAAAAGCTAGAATGGTGGAAGAATGGTGGAAGAGGAAGAAAAGCTAGAGCTAGGAGATGGACTGCCTGAAGAGAAGCTCCAGGAGCCCTGCTACGATAAAGAATGAGTGAAATGGTAGAGGTTGTGAATCCTGGGTGCCCTGGCTGCCCATATATAGAGGTCGGGACCAGGGCGCATACAAAGCAATAGGTTCTTCCGATCGAAGGGTTGCGAGCTGTGTCAACTTGGCTTGCAAGCTGTGTCATCTTGTGGTGCTCGTCCGAGAAACGCTGTCGTCACGGTCTTGTGGGCACATCACGGCATGGTGTGGCATGGTGCTACTGAGCCGGCCGTGGTGGCAATGTAGGCACGATGGTAGTTCGCCAGCGGTACTGTGCAACGTGGTCTCCACCGTGGTCTTCGTCATCGTCTCCTGCTTTCCTAGGGCGTCGTACAGGAGTTGGTGGCCGCCCCCAGGTCGTTGATTGCCTTGTTGTCTTGAGGAGCGGGGAGGGCATGATCCCTATTGTTGGGATCATGGTTCCTACCAATCTGGATGGCCCCTAAGTCAAGGCCCTCGTTGTGGATCCCATCTCATAGTCGCTAGGATCGTACTCTTGTCTCATCGGACCATATCTGGCCAGTGGTCATCGTACCTGTCGTTACCGCCTTGGGTGGTATTGTCTTGTCTGTGCGGTGTGGCACAGGGATAGCGTCTGACCAGACTGAGGTGACTGCTGTCCCCTCTGTCCTTGCGGGGTAAGTGTGGCATGCTCGTTCTTATCAGAGAAGGCACGCTGGGCGGCACTCGACCTCTCCCTGTTCCTTCTAGGGGTCGGGACGGAGGAGAGGTCGTGCGCCCTTCGAGCTCAACACGGCTAAGGCATGAAGGAGGGGTCGTGGCTAACCCCAGGCTTAGCGTTTGGCTTGGTTTGCTTGGCTTAGCAGGGCTTCAGTCGTTCGGGCCTTTGCTAGCTGATATATTTATGGGCCGCATGGCCTGCTAAGTAATCGATGCCTTGAGACACCCAAGGGTTATGACCACAACAGTAGCCCCCAAGTGTTTTTACGATCATGATTGTAACACCCTAGTGTTAAGCATTGCATTTGGCACTTGCATTTCATGAGCACAAGCATCATCCAAGCATTCATGAGCATGAGCATATGGAATTTCATCTTATTCTTTACATATTATCACATGTGATGTTGATTATATACATGCATATGCTTGTGATCATGTGTGACCAATACAAGAGATGGTTGTGAGGTCACAAAAACACCTTAGACATGTTTAGGATGGTAAATGGAACAATGTTTCTATTCATGACATGGACCAATTTTGCTTCTAAGTCCAAGTTAACTCAAAATGTCATTTTTCATGATCCTACTTTGACCAAAGTTGAACTATAGCATAGAGTGTTTGCATGGTAGTGCACCCTTAATAAAAGTTGTAGCTTCTTATGTGGAACAAACTTTATTTAAGGGTCATGAGCTAATTCTGTGCCTAACATGGTCAAATAGGGCTGACAAAAATTAACAAAATGTTGTTTCTAAACTAAAATTTTGCAGTCCAAAATGCTGATTTTAGTTTCAAGTGCGCCACTTTGGAGTTTTGTAACTTGCTAACCATGACGAATTAGATGTTACTCCCTAAAGCAAAGTTGGAGATCTCACATAGCTCTACAACTTTCACTAATATAGTTTCCACTGATTCACCACGGATTAGGAGTTATGGTGGAGAGAAAATCGAGTTTCAGGTGGTTTCATCCGAATTGAAACCGACCTTGCCGCGCGCGTCGTGGCCGACCAGCGCAGGCCACGCGCGCCGCGTGGCGGCCATACGCCAGCATTGGCCTGGCTGGTTAGGCCAGAAGGGGGAGAAGGGGGCAACACGCTGCTGCTGCTACTCATTCTCGCTCTCACCCACTTCTCTCGCTCGCTCTTGACCTCACCACGACCAACGCCGAGCCGCACCGCCACCGCCACGCCCTTGCCGATGAATACGCCACCGCTGTAGCACCACCGCTCAATCCCTTGCACCCACAGCTCCGCCGTGCCTTGCTCCACCTCACCGACCCGCTAACATTGCCTTTCAAACCAAGGTGAGGGATCTTAGGCCACGACGTCACCGCGAACGCCATTGGCACCGCCAAGCTCGAGCTCACCGTGGTCGTGCTCACCAGAGCCCTCGCGTCTTCTCTCTTCTCGTGTTAGGGTTATGTTAGAGCTAGGTCTCGCTTGAGGCAAGAGCTTAAGGCCGATGCTAGCCACATCGAAGCAGAACACCGCTGTGCCGCCATCGTGCTCGTGCCGCCGTGCCGCCATGCATGCGGCCATGCCTCAACGTCACCCTCATAAGCCCCAATCCGAACCCTAGGTCCCAGTAGAGTTGTAGCCAAGCCTATCTGAGCTCGCCGTGGCCGGAGATAGCTGGTGCGTTGTTGCGCATCGCTGTCGAGCCGCCATCACCGCCATTGAGCTAGCTCCGGTGAGTCTCTGAGCCAACCGAGTGTACCAGTCGACACGGAATAGAGAGACAAGTGTAGTGGTGGTGACACTACTACCGAAGACCTCGCCGTTGGCAAGCTTTTCACCGGTCAAATGGCACTCTGCTTTGGTGTGGCTGACCTGTGGGGTCAGTTGACTCCCATGGCCCATGCGTCAGTCATAGCGGGGTGTTTGAACCGGGTGCACCTAGCAGCTGAGCTCGATTTGAAATTTGATTTTCTTTATTTATTATTCCAGATTTTGTAGCAAACTTCAAAAATTCATATCTAGGGCTAGGAGTGTCCCAATTGAGTGATCCAAACTTTGTTGGATTCTTTATGAAGTGTACTATTTGATAAAAATATGAAACCTACTGTTTGGGATATATTTGTTGGGGAATTAAATTGAGCTAGATAAGTGCTTTTAAATTTGTTTCCATCTTGTAAAATACATATCTTGAGCTAGGAAAGTGCAAAAATTGTCATTCCAATTTTACTAGTCTTGTGTTGATATTCTCTAGCTAGGAAAAATGCTAAACCTATAGTAGGTATATTTGGAATATGGTCTTCCTATTTAACTTTGATTAATTGCTAGTTTCTAGTGAAAATAAATGGGGCAAAAATACATAACTTATGATCATGCAGATTTTTACACAGTGTTATTGTGCAAGGATGAAAGTAAAAAAAATATGAAATCCGTTGTTTGACACTTTTCACTAGGCTAAACTATTTTTGCTAAAATAAGCCTATGCAACTTGTCATTTTTGTAGAGATGGCTATACTCATCCAAATGGCATGAAACTTATACAATAGACTTTTGGTGTCATATGGAGGCTACTGTAATTTTCTTAGAATTTACTGTGCACTTTTGATATATGTTCCTTATTTCACCTAAGTGTCCAAATAAATTAATAAAGGCATTTAAATAATTTATTTGGGGTTGACCATTATGTTTTCTAAAGTGTATATGATGTCTATGAAATATTGGTACCATTGGTTGTGCCCAGATTTAATTGCTTGTATGCACTAAAATATTAATTGCTCTATAATTCAATTATAGTGACTGTTTTGGATAGTTTCTGTTGTGAAGTAAATTGTATGGGTAAAATAATATTTGCTGTGAATCTTGTCAATAATAAAGTTGTAGATAACTTACTTATCTTTCTTGTTTTAAATTTTTATGCCAATAGGCCAAATGGTTTGAGAATTATAGCTGTTAGAAGTTGGTCTCCAGAAATTCTTATTCTCTAGAATTTTTGGATAGATCTGGGAAATTGCTTTTTTGACCTTGATAGCCATTGAATCATCTTGAGATGACTATAAGGAAGTTATAAACAGTTTTATAAGCTTTCCAGAAAGTCCAAGATCATAGTATTTGGTTGAGTAGAACTCCAGACATGGAAAAAATAAGTAGCTGTTGTTTACAGTCCAAGAAATGACTAACTCAAATTGTAATTGTTTGTGTTATGTGATGCTTGTGTAGATGCTTAGGCTAATTGAGATTAGTTGTTAGATGAAGGTTCTAAGCCTCTTACTGATGATGAACAACTTTACATTAGGTTACTAGAACTTGGTGAGTGTATGTTTCATGTACTATAGAAGAGATATGCACCTACTCAGTAAAGATCAACTAAAAGAAAGTTATACATCTACTTGGTCAATGAATGTTAAACTTATTATACATCCTACGGATAACCATGCTCATGCGTATACACTTTTATTATGTCATCTCATCTCTTATGCATTCATGATACTCATTTGTGCATATGCATGCAAAAGGTTTCTCGAAAGGAGTGACGCTACTCGAGTTTGAACTCAAGCATCAGGAGGAGCAGCAGGCAGCCCAGGAGCAAGAGGTTCAAGCGGAAGGAGTCAATGTGGAAGATCTTCCTGAGTGTCCTAATAACAACCTTCCTTGTTTTTGAAAAGTAAGCCTCGGAGCATTCTAAGCCTCCTATGTTTTCTAAATATCAACTTGAGTCCTTTTACGTTGATGCATTAAGTACTAGGGGTTGATTGAAACCACTTGCTGCATATACTTTCCTTGTCCAGACTAATATATCTTGAATCCTTTGTAGGTCTAGGATCGAATATATGCTTAGCCATGCTTAGTCTGGTAGAAGTCAGGTGATTTCCTATCACCTGCAAGATATAGGTAGATATCTGGTCACGGTTGGCTATAAGTGCTATCATGGAAATAACTATGTGTTGATGAATAAAAGGAGACAGGGTGGGATTGTGATAGAGAAGCAACAAGTTATGGAGGTCTTGGTGCCTATTTATTCCCGTCTGTGTCGGTTAAAGACCGATTCACTGTATGTCCTCATGTCATGTTGAACGCATGGCTAGCACTTAGTTGGCTAGATAAGCCGTTCCGACTACGAAGCCGAGTAGCTCAACTCAGGCCGGGCCCCGGTAAGTGAAAGTGCGCACACTGGAGGAAGTAAGGGTGTGCATGGAGCCAGTGGCGTGAGTCTAAGGGCAGGTTGGGCATGAACTTCCTGGCAGATTAGTAGTATCCCTGAGGGTGCGGCGCTGATCAGACCCACGACTGTACCAGAGTTGTACCAAAGGTGACCCGACACGACCCCAATGGGAGAAGTATGGGTTTGTGTTAGGAATAACTCCCCAGCTGGTTGGAATCGATTTGAGTTGCCGTCTCACCCGGATAGTGAGAACTTGACTGAGCAGCGATAACGTAGCATTAATTGATGGAACTTGATGGTTATGATGATGCTCAAATTAATACACCAGATATGGTTACTAATGCTTGTTAGTTTAATCACATGATTGCTCTAGTACAGGTGCTAATCTAGAGATGCTTAATTGAATAGGTATTCAATTTGATGCTAAAGATATTAAATCTCCAAGTTATGTTACTTAAGCTTTATGCAAAATGTTGTCAAGCTAACTTTACCGATAAAGGCATGCATACTCCTTTGTGTCATATTATTTCTGGTTTATGACGGGTAAGTCTAGTTGAGTACATTCTCGTACTCAGGGTTTATTCCCTCTTGTTGCTGATAATATGATGTATCATGGGTACTGTAAGAACTGCCTTCGTCCTGCCATGGATGAGGACTAAACCATGGGGCATGGTACTCCTAAGTTATCCTCTTTGTTATGCTTTTGCTAGAAATAACCATGGTACTGGCATGTATTTGAACTAAGTGTGATGTTGATGTCAAACTACTTTGCTTCCACTATTTGAACTTGGTTTGTAATAACTATGTGAACTCTGATATATGTGAGATACTTGTGAACCATTCGTGAACTATGATGTAACATGTGACTTGTTATGTTGAATCATGTATGATCTTGGCTTGTATGTTGGTTGGTTTGAGATCTTTCATGATTTCATCGGACTACCGGGTTTATATGGGGCTCAAGTATGATAGTTTGATCGCTTTGGTGATTGCTATTGTACTTGTGCTCTTATAAATTGGATGGTTCTGTTACAACTGGCATTGGAGCAAGGTTCAACACTAAACTTGTCATATGGGTATTTAAAACAAAGGTTTTGTTTTATAAAATCAGTTTGATAACTTATAGCTATATATATAGGTGTGTTAAAATCTGAATTTTAAATTTAGAGTGTGCCAGTGGTCATATCCTTTATGCCCAGTTAAGGACTATCAGGTCGCTAAATAAGTACTAACATGGGGGATTTTACTTTCGTCATCCATACGGCGTGCTATTGTATGTATGCCATTTATTTGAGTGGTAATGTATGGACCAATTGCTTCTATACCCAAGGTAAGAGTGGCAAGACCGCAAGGGTGAGTGTGCGATCTAAGGGGAGAGGTAGCTTTGGTACTGCGGTATATATATGTCCCATATATATATATATATATATATATATATATATATATATATATATATATATATATATATATATATATATATATATATATATATATATATATATATATATACACACACACACACTAAGGTATTTAATTGTGGGTTAGCTTTGATATGGCTGTAGATGCATATTTATATGTATGAATTGCACGTATTTACTTTCGGGTAGCTTTGATACGGAAGTATATGTATGGGTATATATGTGGAAGTATTTAGTTGCAACCTAGACCCCATATTTACATTTTGGCATATATAATTATTGGGTTGGGCTGAAATGAAATTCTTGTACAGGTACACTAACAACGAAACATGTAGCCCGATTAGTTACGTATATTGAGATAACATATGTATGCCACTGTGTATGTCGTTAGAATTTTAAATTTTATCTAAGATTCATGAGGACGTACATGCATCATGTTCACTCATGAATTTATATTTTTGCATTCCTCCCTCCCTTATAATTGCTTACCCCATTCATTAATTTTTTTTCTCACGTATGATATCCTCTCACAAGAGTTGTACACTTTGCTACATATGGTAACACTTGGAGCCCCGCCTCGCAGTGACACATTCCTAGCTGTGTTTAGCACTCCTACCTTGCTGTGGAGGGTGCTAAACTCAGTTGGGTACACTGAGCCACCCCGCTACTTCTGGAGGGAAGTGGCAACTGAGGGGAAGCCGTGGTGTGATGCGCGGGTGACCATTCCAGCCTGTGCAGACAATGCACAGTGGCCGATGGGCAGTCTCCTAGGGAAGGTGCCCAAGTGGTAGCTTTGGAGGCATTGAGTGAGATCTATCAGGAGTTTGGTGATGGGCTTATCAATGGTACATCCAGAACCTTTCCCCAGGTGGATCCGTTGGTGACCGCTTGGATGCAGCCAGGTGGCAATGCACTGGTGAGAGACCATGATGAGCGAGCAGAGAGCTCTAGTGCTGCTATGAGCGCTATGAGCGCTGTCCTAAAGATGTTCTACTCCCGCCATGATAGCTACATCAGCTGCATGCTTGACCTCCAGCGAGCATAGGCCGTGCAACGCCAGCTATGAGGGCATGTGCGCAGGCATCAGAGGGCAGCTAGAGAGGCTTAGTGGGGAACCGATAATGCTATTACAGCTTTAGAAGCTCGCCGGGTTCAGTTGGTGAATGCTATTGTAGAAAGAGATGTAGCTAGGGTAGAGATACATGACGTCCGTGCTGAGAGAGACGAGGTCATTCGCCTTGCTAAGGCATCAGAGGGCAGCTAGAATCTAGACTATGTTTCAGGCTGCTAGGTAGGCAATGGAGTTTGATAGTAGAGAGCAAGAACTCATATGCTAGATTGAGGAGCTTCAGCTAGATGTTCATTGTCTCAACAACATGGTGAACCCAATTCTTCCTCCAGCTCCAGCGATGGAAGAAAATCCCAATGTGTTGATTGCTGAGGATGATGGCATAGAGGTGGATGCTGAGGCTGAGCCTAAGGAGGAGGAGGAGGTCGAGCCTTTTGAGGACAACCATGGTGATGATGTGTCTAACATCGACAGCGACCACTCCGAGGCGTAGCTTAGCTATAGTACCTAGCTAGATGCGCTAGCTCTCTATCTTTGATCCTTTATGTAATGAACTCATAATTTAGGTTTCGATCTCATGATGTACTCCTTTGATGTAATCTCAAAACCTTGCATGTTTAATCCATGTCATTGTTGAACCTTAATAAATGTCCAGTTTGTGTGCTGGCAAGCATTTGGCATGTATGGAAATGCATTGCGTGATAGCTAAGTAATATAATTGGTGATGTTGTGTTGTAGAAATGAATTATTATGCCTCTATTTTATTGTATGAATGTAAATTCTCTCTAGTAAATTCAGTTTGGCATAATTATATAATTCCTCTACAATTTTTCTAACATCATCAATAATTCAGATGACACGCACTCATAGGGGAGCTGGTGGGGATGATGCGGGTGGAAGTGGTTCCTGTGGCATTGATAATGATGACCTCCCACCACCACTGCATCCCACACCAGCAGAGATGATGACCCAACTCATGGAAACCCAACATTCCATGGGAGAAGTCCTGCGTGGTCTTGCACAGAATGCCGGCCATGGACGGGGAGGGAACCAATGCCAAGGCTTGAACCTAACCAGTTCAACGATTTTAAGGACTTTCTTAACACCAAACCTCCTATCTTTAAAGAAGCAGAGGAGCCATTGCCGGCAGATGAATGGCTGAATACAATTGAACAAAAGTTCCATCTCTTAAGGGTCACAGAGCATATGAAGGTAGAGTATGCATCACACCAGCTACAGGGGACTATAGGCATTTGGTGGAGTCATCATCGATCCACTTTGCCTGAGAATGCTCAAATTACCTAGAACCAGTTTAAGGCTACATTTAGGGGACATTATATTCCCCCAGGTCTTATGAGCATGAAGCATACATAATTTATGAAGCTAACATAGGGTACCAAGAGCCTAACTAAGTATCTACATGCCTTTAACAATCTATCAAGATATGCCACAGAGTTTGTTGACAATGATGCAAAGAAGATTGCTAGTTTCAAGAGGGGGCTTAGTACAGCAAGTGTGCCACTTTCAATGAGTTTGTTAGTGATGCTTTAACTCAGGAGAATTAGAACAACATCTACTCAGCATCTAAGAGTTGTAAGAGAGCTTATGAAGAAGGTGCATCTCAGTCAAAAGCTCCTATTGCTATGAGGCCTCAGTTCCGCCCACCTGCTCCAAAGTATAGACCACCTCAGAAGAAGGTATAGAACAGTTAGACCCAGAAAGTGTATCGCAAGGCCTTTTTTGTTGCCCTACCAAAGGGTAGCATAGGACAAGGAAGCTCCAGCGTTCCACCTAGCAACATGCCATGCTAGAACTGCAACAAGCCTAGCCATTGGGTAGGAAATTACCCCTATCCCAAGAAGAAAACAACTAGAAGCAGGGTAATCCAAATGCACGTCAGGGACACATGCACTATACCACCCTAGAAGCGATCCCTTCAGGTGAAGTTGTTACTACGGGTACATTTCTTATGAACCAACACCCCATAGTTGTTTTGTTTGATTCTAGAGCTTCACATTCATTTATGAGTCAAACATTTGCATCCAAGCATGATCAGAGGGTAGTTACTATAGATAAGGGTGGTTATTACATAAGCATAGCCAAAAATAATATCTCTACCAACCAGATAGTTAGAGATGTGCGCATCTCAATAAGCAACCGAGAGTATACCTTAGATCTTGTAGTATTGCTAGGGTTGGGGATAGATATCATCTTGGGTATGAAATGGAGGAGTGGTCATGGAGTCCTCATTGACACTTTGACTAGAACCATCATGTTGAGGGAACCCTAGAGCAACAATGCTTTCCTAGGGCCACTTTCTAGGAGTTTTGATCTCCAAAACTTAACCTGTGCTATTCAGACCATGACCCTCCTTGATATTTTGGTGGTATGTGAGTTTCCGGATGTGTTTCCAGAAGAATTGCCTGGGTTGCCACCCGATAGGGATGTAGAGTTTAAGATTGAGTTATTACTGGGTACAGCACCCATCTCTCGGAGGCCATATAGAATGCCACCAAATGAGCTAGCTGAGCTTAAGGTTCAATTGCAAGAGCTTTTAGAGAAAGGTCTCATTCAACCTAGCTCATCTCCGTGGGGTTGGCCCGCCTTATTTGTGAAGAAGAAAGACAAATCCTTGCGGACATGTGTGGACTACCGACCACTTAATACTATAACGGTCAAGAACAAGCATCCTTTGCCTCAAATTAATATCTTGTTTGATCAGTTGTTAAGGGCTAAGGTGTTCTCCAAGATCAATTTGAGATCTAGTTACCATCAGATTAAAATCAGGCCAGAAAATGTACCTAAGACTGCTTTCTCCACTAGGTATGGCCTGTATAAGTATTTGGTCATGTCCTTTGGGCTGACAAATGCTCCTGCATATTTCATGTATCTGATGAATTCGGTGGTCATGCCTGAACTGGATAAGTTTGTGGTTGTGTTCATCGATGACATTTTGGTCTATTCAGAAAACAAGGAGGATCACATAGAGCACCTGAGAGTTGTTCTAACTAGGCTAAGAGAACATAAGTTGTATGCTAAGTTTAGCAAGTGTGAGTTTTGGCTTTGGAAGGTACCTTTTCTAGGGCATGTGTTGTTAGAAAATGGGATCTCTGTAGACCCCTCTAAGGTGCAAGAAGTTATGGATTGGAAGGCCCTGACTTCAGTTCACAAAGTTTGGAGTTTTCTTGGTTTAGCAGATTACTACCATCGGTTCATTTCGGACTTCTCCAAAATCGCCAAGCCAATGATAAGATTGCTTCAGAAAGATGAGAAGTTTGTGTGGACTCCGGAGTGTGAAGCTGCTTTTCACACTTTATGGACTTTGTTGACTTTAGCTCCTGTTTTAGCACAACCTAATATATAGAAACATTTTGATGTGTTTTGTGATGCATCAGGTACCAGTTTGGGATGTGTTCTTATGTAGGAAGGCCGAGTTGTTGCTTATGCCTTATGTCAGCTAAGGAAGCATGAAGTCAATTACCCAACCCATGACTTAGAATTAGCAGCGATTGTCCATGCATTGAAGATTTGGAGACACTATTTGCTTGGCAATGTGTGTCATATTTACACAGATCATAAGAGTCTTAAGTATATCTTCACTCAACCTGAATTGAATATGAGACAGAGAAGATGGCTAGAATTGATCAAAGATTACAATTTAGAAGTACATTATCATCCTAGCAAAGTGAATTTTGTTGCAGATTCTTTGAGCAAAAAGTCTCATTGCAATTATCTGTTAGAAGATGGCTTCAATTTGTTACATCCTACTATGCTGCACAATATTATGATCATTTATTCTCTTGAGAGCAAGATCATCGAGCTTTAGAAGACCAATTCGGGTGTGTTCCACATCAAAAGAGAGATGAAAGAGCAAGAGACTAAGCAATTTAGTATAGATGAGAACGATATTCTATGGTTTAAAGATAGTCTGGTAGTGACGAAGGATAAGTAACTTACAAACCAAATCTTAGGTGAGGCTCACTCTTCTAAATTATCCATTCATCCGGGTAGTAGTAAAATGTATCAAGACTTGAAGACCTATTTTTGGTGGACCAAAATGAAGAAGGAAATTCTAGCTTATGTTGCTAGATGTGATAATTGTTGCCGAGTCAAGGCTGTTCAATTGAAACCTGCTGGACTGCTTCAACCACTATCTATTCTAGGTTGGAAGTGGGAAGAAGTTAGCATGGATTTTATTGTTGGACTTCCACCTACTCATAAGAATTTTGATTCCATATGGGTGATTGTGGATCGCCTAACCAAGTCTGCACATTTTGTTCTAGTCAGAACTGACTACCGACCGTATGAGTATGTTGAGTTGTATTTTTCCCACATAGTACGTCTACATGGTATGCCAAGAAATATTGTGTCTAACAGAGGGCCTCAGTTCATTGCTCATTTTTGGGAACATATGCACAAGATGTTAGGCACCAACTTAGTCAGAAGTTTTGCCTATCACCCTCAGACCTCTGGGCAAACTGAATGTGTAAATCAAATATTGGAAGACATGTTGAGAGCTTGTGTCATCTCTTCAAAGGGTTCATGGAAAAAGTGGCTACCTTTAGCTGAGTTTTCCTACAACAATAGTTATCAAGAGAGTATTAAGATGGCTCCTTTTGAAGCTTTATATGGCCATAAATGTAGAACTCCTTTGAATTGGGTTGAACCTGGAGAAAGAAGATACTATGGTATTGATTTTGTCAAAGAGGCTGAAGAGTAGCTGCATATCATTCAGCAACATATTTAAGCCGCTCAATCAAGGCAGCAGAATTATGCGGACAAGAGAAGGAGACCCATTGAATTTGAAGTAGGTGATTATGTATACCTAAAAGTGTCACCAATGAAAAAGGTACAACTATTTGGTGTGAAAAGAAAGCTTGCACCTAGATATGTAGGTCCATATCCAATCATTGTGAAAAGCGGAAGAGTAGCCTACAAGATCCAGTTACCTCCAGAAATGAGGGCTATCTTCAATGTTTTTCATGTATCCCAATTAAAGAAATGCTTATGTGTTCCAGAAGAAAGAGTGGAGGTTAGAGATATCAAGTTAAAATTGGATCTAGCCTATGAAGAGAAGCTGGTGCAAATTATAGATAGCAGGGATAGAGTAACTCAAAATCATGTTATCAAGTTTCACAAAGTGATGTGGAATAATCATTGTGAGCAAGGTGCTGTGTAGGAACAAGAAGATTATCTACGAGAGGTTTATCCAACTTTATAAGAAAAATGGTAGGTCTTTCAAATCTCAGGATGAGATTTCTATAAGGGGGAGGGATGGTAACACCCTAGTATTAAGCATTACATTTGGCACTTGCATTTCATGAGCACAAGCATCATCCAAGCATTCATGATCATGAGCATATGGAATTTCATCTTATTCTTTACTTATTATCACATGTGATGTTGATTATATACATGCATATGCTTGTGATCATGTGTGACCAATGCAAGAGATGGTTGTGAGGTCACAAAAACACCTTAGAGATATCTAGGATGGTAAATGGAACAATGTTTGTATTCATGACATGGGCCAATTTTGCTTCTAAGTCCTAGTTTACTCAAAATGTCATTTTTCATGATCCTACTTTGACCAAAGTTGGACTATAGCATAGAGTGTTTTCATGGCAGTGCACCTTTAATAAAAGTTGTAGCTTATCATATGAGGAGCGAACTTGATTTAAGGGTCATGAGCTAATTCAGTGCCTAACATGGTCAAATAGGGCTCACAAAAATTAACAAAATGCTGTTTCTAGACATAGAAATTTTGCTAAGTCCAATATGCTGATTTCAGTTTCAAGTGCACCACTTTGGAGCTTTGTAACTTGCTAACCATGACAGATTTGATGTTACTCCCTAAAGTAAAGTTGGAGATCTCACATAGCTCCACAACTTTCACTAATACAGTTTCCACTGATTCACCACGGATTAGGAGTTATGGTGGAGAGAAAATTGAGTTTTCAAGCGGTTTCATCAGAACTGAAACCGGCCATGCCACGCACATTGTGGCCGACCAGCGTAGGCCGTGCACGATGAGTGGTGGCCATACGCCAGCGTTGGCCTAACTAGCCGGGCCATAAGGGGAGAAGAGGGTGACGCGCTGCTGCTGCTGCTCATTCTCGCTCTCACCCACTTCTCTCGCTCGCTCTCGCCCTCGCCATGACCAACGCCGAGCCACATCGCCACCGCCGTGCCCTCGCCGATGAATACACCGCCGCCGTAGCACCACCGCTCAATCCCTTGCACCCATAGCTCCGTCATGCCTGCTCCACCTCACTGGCCTGCTAACATCGCCTTTCAAACCAAGGTGAGGGCCCTCGAGCCATGACATCACCGCGAATGCCATTGATGCCGTCGAGCTTGAGCTCACCGTGTCCGTGCTCACCGGAGTCCTCACGTCTTCTCTCTTCTCGTGTTAGGGTTAGGTTAGAGCTAGGTCTAGCACGAGGCAAGAGCTTAAGGCAGATGCTAGCCTCATTGAAGCAGAGCACCGCTGTGCCGCCATCGTGCTTGTGCAGCCATGCCACCATGCGCATGACCGTGCCTCACCGACGCCGTCGCAAGCACCAATATGAACCCTAGGTCTCCGCTAGGTACTAGTAGAGGTGAAGCCAAGCCTGTCTGAGCTCACCGTGGCCAAAGATAGCTAGTGCACCACCGTGCATCACCGTTGAGCCACCATTGCCACCATTGAGCTAGCTCCGATGAGTCTCTGAGCCAACTGAGGGTTCCAATCGACACGGAACGGAGAGACGAGTGTAGTGGTGGCGACGCTACCGCCGAAGACCTCGCCGTCGGTGAGCTTTTCGCTGATCAACCGCCACTCTGCTTTGGTGTGGTTAACCTATGGGGTCAGCTGACTCCTAGAGCCCGCGCGTTAGTCATAGCGGTGTGTTTGAACCGGGTGCACCTAGCAGCTGAGCTCAATTTGAAATTTGATTTTCTTTATTTATTATTCTAGATTTTGTAGCAAACTTCAAAAATTCATATCTAGGGCTAGGAGTGTCCAAATTGAGTGATCCAAATTTTGTTGGATTCTTTATGAAGTGTACTATTTGATAAAAATATGAAACCTACTGTTTGGGATATTTTTCTAGGTGAATTAAATTGAGCAAGATAAGTGCTTTTAAATTTGTTTCCATCTTGTAAAATGCATATCTTGAGCTTGGGAAGAGCAAAAATTGTCATTTCAATTTTACTAGTCTTGTGTTGACATGCTCTAGCTAGGAAAAATGCTAAACCTATAGTGGGTATACTTGGAATGTGGTCTTCCTATTTAACTTTGGTTAATTGCTAGTTTCTAGTGAAAATAAATGGGGTAAAAATACATAACTTATGATCATACAAATTTTGACACAGTGTTATTGTGCTAGGATGAAAGTAAGAAAAATATAAAATCTATTGTTTGACACTTTTCACTAGGCTAAACTATTTTTGCTAAAATAAGCCTATGCAACTTGTTATTTTTGTAGAGATGGCTATACTTATCCAAATGGCATGAAATTTGTACAGTTGACTTTTGGGGTCATATAGAGGCTATTGTAATTTTCTCAGAATTTACTGTGCACTTTTGATATATGTTCATTACTTCACCTTAGTGTCCAAATAAATTAATAAAGGCATTTAAATAATTTATTTGGGCTTGACCATTATATTTTCTAAAGTGTATATGATGTCTATTAACTATTGGTTCCATTGGTTGTGCCCAGATTTAATTGCTTGTATGCACTGAAATATTAATTGCTCTATAATTCAATTATAGTGACTGTTTTGGACAGTTTTTGTTGTTAAGTAAATTGCATGGGTAAAATGATGTTTGATGTGAATCTTATCAATAACAAAGTTGTAGATAACTTACTTATCTTACTTGTGTCAAATTTTCATGGAAATAGGCTAAATGGTTTGAGAGTTATAGCTATTAGAAGTTGGTCTCCAGAAATGCTTATTTTCTGGAATTTCTGGACAGATTTGGAAAATTGCTTTGTTTGACCTTGATAGCCATTGAATCATCTTGGGATGACTATAAGAAAGTTATAGGCAGTTTTATAATCTTTCCATAAAGTCCAAGATCATAGTATTTAGTTGAGTAGAACTCCAGATATGGCCAAAATAATTAGCTACTGTTTACAGTCCAGGAAATGATTAAGTCAAATTGTAATTGTTTGTCTTATGTGATGCTTGTGTAGATGCTTAGGCTAATTGAGATTAGTTGTTAGCTGCAGATTCTAAGCCTCTTACTGATGATGAACAACTTTACCTTAGGTTACTAGGACTTGGTGAGTGTATGTTTCTTGTACTATAGAAGAGATATGCACCTACTCAGTAAAGATCAACTAGAAGAAAGTTATACATCTACTTAGTCAACGAATGTTAAACTTATCATACATCTTGTGGATAACCATGCTCATGCATATACACTTTATCATGACATCTCATCTCTTATGCATTCATGATACTCATTTGTGCATATGCATGCAATAGGTTCCCCAAAAAGAGTGACATTACTCGAGTTCAAACCCGAGCGTCAGGAGGAGTAGGTAGCCTAGGAGCAGGAGGTTTAGGCGGAAGGAGGAGTCAACGTGGAAGATCTTCCTGAGTGTCCTGATCACCAACCTTCCTCATTTCTGAAAGGCAAGCCCTGGAGCATTCTAAGCCTCCTATGTTTTCAAAATATCAACTTGAGTCCTTTTATGTTGATGCATTAAGTACTAGGGGTTGATTGGAACCACTTGCTGCATATACTTTCCTTGTCTAGACAAATATATCTTGAATCCTTTGTAGGTCTAGGATCGAATATATGCTTAGCCATGCTTAGTCTGATAGAAGTCGGGTGATTTCCTATCACCTGCAAGATATAGGTAGATATCTGATCATGGTTGCCTATAAGTGCTATCATAGAAATAACCATGTGTTGATGAATAAAAGGAGACCAGGCAGGATTGTGATAGAGAAGCAACAAGGCATGGAGGTCTTGGTGCCTATTTATCCCTGTCTATGTCGGTTAAAGACTGATTCGCTGTATGTTCTCATATCATGTTGAACGCATGCCTAGCACTTACGCTCTTATTCATCGGACTATCGGGTTTATATGGGCTCAAGTATGATAGTTTGATTGCTTCGGTGATTGCTATTGTACTTGTGCTCTTATAAATTGGACGGTTCTGTTAGAATGATGTGATCGTGAAAGCGCTGAGATGCATGTGTGTTGTGCATAGGTTCATAGTCGTGGCCTATTCGAGCTTCGTTGCTCAACCCATTGTAGGACTATCGGGTTTATATGGGCTCAAGTATGATAGTTTGATTGCTTTGGTGATTGCTATTGTACTTGTGCTCTTATAAATTGGACGGTTCTGTTAGAATGATGTGATCGTGAAAGCACTGAGATGTGTGTGCATTGTGTGTAGGTTCATAGTCGTGGCCTAATTGAGCTTCGTTGCTCGACCCATTGCAGGCTTGGTGTGTTCAATGCATTAGGTGGCCGTTGTGTTTTGCCCTGTTAGGACGTCCTAATGATGTGGTACGTGATCGCTGAGTTCTGCTGTGTTAGTGTGCTACGTATCAGTGTTTTGCATTGCCTCGTGAAGGCGGCATCATTGCTTTCCCCTAGCCGTTTGCCCCGCTGATCTCTCCTATAGAGGTTGTGAGCCTCTGTCAGTTCGCGAGTTCATCGGAGCTGGCCTTAGGTCCTGGACTTGGGGCATCAGGAAGGATGAGGCCGTGTTTCATCTTCTGGATTGGTTTTACCAGAAGGGTATTCTTTCCATAATTTTTCAAGGAGTTGTTCCCCAACCTCTCTCCTACTCGGTCATGAGGGTTTTTGCGATCGTGCACCGGCTCATAAGCCCTAGACCTTAGGTTTCTTCCATGTGACCGAGCCGTGATCACGTTTTGGGCTTCACATTATTGTGTTACCCCAGCCACATGCCTCGTTGATCTCTCTTGGAGAGGTCAGGGACCTCTGCTGGTTTGTGAGTCTCAGAAGCTGGCCTTAGGTCTTGAACCTAGGACATAGGGAAGATGTCGACGAAATATGGTTGGCAGTCTACCTAGGGTTATGCCCAAGGTAGTAGATTGTCGGCAGACATATGCACAAGCCACAAACAAGACGGTGACGCAAGACAGACACAAGGTTTTATCCAGGTTCGGCCACCAAGAAGGCGTAATACCTACGTCCCGCGTCTGATTGTATTGCTGTATGTCAATGAGAGATGTTTTTAGAGGGGTCCCCTACCCGCCTTATATAGTCTGGGGGGCAGGGTTACAGATCTGGAAACTAATTCTAGCCAGTTACAATTGCCATAGGTGGCCGGATAAGGATTCCTATTCTAACCGACCAGGATCTTGCTTGATCTCCAAATCTGCCTTGACTCCTTGCGTGGGACTCCGGACAGGTTGGCCAGGCCATGCATCGTCTTCTAGTGGACCAGACCCCATGATCTAGGCTGGCCCAAGCCTAGCTGTAAGGGTATAGGGGTTAATACCCCCACAGCTTGTCCCCGAGCACCATGTATTATGCTGTGACACGCCGTTGGATCTCCTTCGACTAATGCGATCCGTCTTCATGTCATCTTCAACTGATTGAAACATTGACCAATCAAATGCGCTAGGATTCTGATTGGAACTGAAAGCAGTAGACCATGATTATAGCCAAAGATTCCGGTTGTCCAAAGAATGCATGGTGCTCTTAAAGAAAAAAGAAAAAGATTTCTTTCCTTATCAAGTGTGCCCACTTGTATTTCTGATAAGAAATGTAAGTGACCCTTGGACAATAGTAATCTTGATAATCAGTCAAAGTGTAGGGGTCGACAAAATAAACACATTCACCGCAAGGTGAAGTGTGCCCACTTAGTCCCCGAGCCTGGTAGTAGGTGACATAGGCACATGGTGCCAGGGTCTAAAAAGAATTTCCACTGAAGTTAAAAATCTAGTCGTCGTATAATCAATACGAGATGCACCGGCAGGTGCATCATACCGATGTAGTCCCCAAGCTTGCTGGAAGGAGAAGTACAAGCCTTGTAGCAAGGTCCAAATAAATGCCGTTCGACTGTATGTGAGTACATGTCACATGTAGCCGAGGAGAGCAGTCGTCGAGCACTCTTCAGAACAGTCCCCAAGCATGGTAGTGGTCGGAGCAGTCCCCGAGCACAGTAGTGGTTGGAGCAGTCCCCGAGCATGGTAGTGGTCTAGGCAGTCCCCGAGCATGGTAGTGGTCTGGGCAGTCCCCGAGCACGGTAGTGGTTGGAGCAGTCCCCGAGCACGGTAGTGGTCTAGGCAGTCCCCGAGCACTGTAGTGGTCTAGACCATCCCTGAGCACGAGACATGCATCGAAGAAACAAACGCCGCTTGTACTATTATTTGGTGTATTTATTTATCTTCTTACTCTGTCAAGTCCAATCTGACATGTCTGGTCAAAAAAGTAGACGGGTATAGCATGTCATACTACCTTCTTGTCCTTTCAAGCAAACAGCCGCTTGGCACCTGTAAGGAGGTGCGTCAGTGTGGGCCCTCTCACACTAGCAATGAAGAGGCTCATATACTGATAACAAAGGGGCGCATATAGTGGCATAGATCTTGAGGTTGTGAAAACAACCATCTGCGGCGTGTGCGCACGTATCCCAAGAATCTCGGGCATGCAAAACGATGGAACTCTTGGTTATTTATAATATAGAACCGGTAAGTTACTTTTTACCGATCCCCATTACCATTCGCCGCCACAGCCTTCTTCTTCCTCTTGTCAACCCTAATACCTCCAAAATCATCACCAATCAGCCCTCCACCATGTCCACCTCCATCAGCAAGGGTGGATTCATGGCGAAGAGTGATGCCTAGAAGAAAATCGGAGTCATGGCGAAGGAGTGGTGGAAGTTAAGAAGCAACGAGCAAACCATCGAAGACCTCATCATCATGGGAGTACTCCACAACAAGGCACTCACAGGATGGCGCACGCCAGAAGGAGAAGGGTACCCTGATCCACAACCAGGTGAGATTGTGGTTTTCGAAGATTTCTTCAAGTGGGGTCTTGGGATTCCAGTGCACCCTTTCCTTTAGGGGCTCTGTTTGTATTACAAGATTGGGATTTGCAATCTGCATCCCAACTCGATTCTTCTTGTCTCCACCTTCATTCACCTTTGCGAAGCATATGGTGGCTTTTAGCCCCATTTTGACTTCTTTCGCCATCTATTCTATCTGCGGAAGAAAGGAAGCGGTGGCTCAAAGATAGCCGGAGGTGTGTACCTCAATCTGCGTGACGGGATGAAGGCCCAGTACTTGCATTGCCCTTGGAACACATCACTGGACGATTGGTACAAGAAGTGGTTCTACATCCGCAAAGAGCCAAACACGATCACACTGTGTGACGTGGGATTCATTCCGGAGAAGAAGAATAGCTGGTCGGAAAAGCCTAAGCACCTGGAACGGATCCAAGAACTACTTGGGATGATCCCGTGGAGGAAACTGGATGGTCCAAGCGTGGTCGGAAACTTCATCAGCCGAAGAATCTAGCCCTACCGGAGGAGGGTACATCTTAGCTATGAGTACCAGGGTAGTGCAGATCCAACGAGGACCAGGCAAGAGGCGCTTGACAAGGTCGAAGTCAAAGCCAGGATTGGAGAGCTATTTAACTTAGCTGATCCGAATTATGTCAGATTGAGCGACATTGAGCATGCTTTCAAGCTAGCCCGACCTCCCCCAAAGGTAAATCATTCTGCCTTGTACCCATAGTTTTATGTTTAACAGATACTTACTGTGTTATCTCCTTTGTGTTTCACAGATTAATGGTCGTGATAGAGCAATGGTGTACGTGTCTCCACCCCCTGGTGTAGATTGGCCACAAGTACTAGGCCCAATCGCCCAGACCAGCGCCAAGGTCGAGGACGTTGACTGGACCATGCTCGGAGTTGGGGAGGAGACAGCGACCAGAGCTGCTGGGAAACGGCCGGTGGCTAGCAAGCGCCGTCAAGCAATCTTTACATTGACGGACGATGAAACAGAGGATGCAAACATCTTTCAACTCGTCCCTCAAAAGAGAAGGAGGCAACTGGAGTCGATGGAGCAAGGTGGCTCCTCTGTGCCAAATAAACCCGCATCACCAACCACTGCAGAGCAGGGGACAAGCGGCAAAGGGGTCGAGCATCAAGCCTCGGCGCTGGTGCTAGTCATAGAGGGAGACCAGGTGGCACCCGCAGAGCATGTGGAGCAGGTGCGGCCGAGGAGACGCGCCTTTGCCACATCATTCCGCGCTTCCAAGCTGTAAGTATTCATAACCTTGATGTAAGCTTACAATTTATATTGAAAACTATTGTCGTCTGAACTTATCTTGGATATATTAGGTCGGCATCCACCGAAAATCCCGACCAACTAGCCAGGTGCGGAATGGTTCTGCCAGCAGTGTCAGAGAGAACTACCCAGCAGCGGACTATGGAGGAACCTATAGCAGAAAGTCCGCTAGAGCCTCAGCAGACGGGTGGCCAGTCAACAGTCCCCGAGCAGGTGGTCGAGGGGAGAGCCGAGCCAAGTACAGGTGCTCTGAGCACTAACCCAGCCGAGGGGAACACATCAGCGCTAAGGATAACAGACCATACCGAGGAGCAATAGCCGGAGGTGGCATAGAGCATGTTTGCCGATGCTACAGCCCATGGGAAGGCCATAGTGATCACAGAGGCTGCAAACTCCGGACCAGCGCTGCTACCCGAACAAGAGGCCAAAGAGGACGAAGTAGAGGAAGTCCTAGGCCATCCCCAGGACAAGCAACAACATGTATATGTGTCGTACTGGCGGAATGGCCAATGGGTTATGCATGAGGAAATCCCAGAGGTCGAAGAGACCTTGAAAGTTGAGCAAGCGGCAAAACGTCTGGTGACGGAAGTCCAGGTATGTTTTGCCTGACCACTTGATCCTGCTATCTAGTCAAACTATCTGACTTAACTTTTTTTACATGCAGGACTTAATGAAGACCACAAGGTACCGAAAGAAGTGCTTCGACCAGATTGAGGGATCACAGCAAGCAATAAAGAACTGGCGGCCGAGGTGGAATGCTTGCGCCACCAACTTGAAGCCGCCAACCAAGAGAGGACGGAGCAAGAGGCATAGAACCAGAACCTAGTTGTCCAGCTCAGCAACAAAGAGCAGGAAAAAACAAGTAAGTTGTCACTTTATCACAACAAGTGCATGACACGTGTTGTTGCATTGTTGGTAGTAACAACTGTAGTGCAGGCTTAGAAGCCGAAGTAGTCCGTCTCCAAGAGGAGAATAGCCAAGTGGCCATAGAGTGTGGTCGCCTAAAGGAGGACAACAAGAAACTAGCGCATGACCAGTCGCAACTCCTGGACCGCACAACCAAGATGAAGGAGGAACTAAAAAGTAAGTGTTCCAGACCACCTTGCTCACTCTATTGCCCACCTTATCTTGTCGTGGTGTGACATTTTAATGTCTTGTGTGGTTTGCAGTTTTAAAAGTCAATGCTAAGAAGCATCTGGAAACCGTGATGAAAGATCATGATGGCTGGAAGGCATGATGCCTAGAGATCACTGAGGATTGGGACACATGGAAGAACCAGTGCTAGGAGGTGGCAACTGGCATTTTGCCCGTCCTCAACCTTATCGACCCAGCGCTTACAGAGGAAGTGCCAAGGACGCTGTAGCTCGGACTAGTCAAGAGATGCTGAAAGGCATGGGGATGGTTCCAAGAGTTCGTGAAGGAGGCGGGTGAGTACACAGGCGCACATGTGCTAAGCATGGTGCATGCCCACTACCCCTTGATCGATCTCAAGCGCCTGGAGGCTAGGTACCCGAAGGAGGTAGATCCAGACAAGGCCGAGGAGCTTCGAATGACCTAGCTGGACCTGTCTTCAAAGATAATTGGCGACATTAACCTGTGTGGAGGTGGGATAGCACCTGTATAGGGTACGCCATCAACAAGTCAGCTGGAAAGGCCATCAATTGCGAGCCAACCGGCGAAGCCTGCGGTCTCGACCAGCCAGGCATCGGCGGGGTCATCCTCTTTAGCTCGACCAGTACAAGAGTCCCCGAGACTCGAGCAGGATGTCGGAAGCAACGAGCAATGGGTGCTGCGTGCCCTGACCAGCCAATAGGATAGGCTAGAGCTGTAGAAGAAGGACGTAGTTGTGTTATTGTAAACTTGGGCCTCTTCAGGTAAGCTTGTAATAACATAACTGTATATCACCATAAGCTTGTTTGTTTTGTATAAAACGTATTTAAGCTTGAAACTCATGTTGGTGTAACTAAGTGAGAACATGTTAGCGTTCTGTTTAGTTGTACTAGTTTACTTGACACATCATGCTGAAAAGTTTGTATGGCCCTGATTTGCCATGTGGTCGGAGTGTGAGGTCTGTGACCTGTGCACACGTAGACGCGGACAAGTCAAACCAGGGGGGACCTGCCGATCACCCGTAGCGTAGAGAGTGGATCCCATGCACATGTTGGGAGGAACCAGAGACAGGGCCTACTCTGAAAACCCAGGAAGGAATGGTGGTCGGCTTTGACTGGCTAAGTTAGAATAACTATAAAATTCGAAGTGACACATCAGAGTGGTCGGAGAAATCATAATAGCTTTATTGAATTAAATCGAAAGTACAAGAAGAGTACATATCTTAGTAGTTAAGCATAGAAACGCCTAAGCTTGTCGATGTGCCATGAATTGGGTACGTCCATGCCGTCCAGGTGAGCTAACCTGTAAGACGTTGGTCGTGTGACTTCCTAGATCATAAAGGGCCCTTCCCATGGAGTTGCGAGTTTATGGACACCAGCCTGATTTGTCTTCCACTTCAGGACCAGGTCCCCGACCATGAAGAAACGCTCTTTAACATTCTTGTTGTAGTACCTGCGCAAAATAGCAAGGTATTTGGCTGTACGTACGCAAGAATCGAGCCACTTCTCTTTTGCACTATTCACTTCTAGCTCCCGCACTTCATTGACCTTGCCTTTGTTGAAGTTCTCTACCCGAGCTGATCTGAAAGCTATATCTACTAGGAGGACTACCTCAGCACCATAAACCATAAAGTATGGTGAGACACCGGTGTTACGACTGGGCTGAGTTCTAAGGCCCCAGACCACGGCCGGTATCTCTTTGAGCCATCTTCTAGGAGCTTTGTCATTTTCTCTGTACATCCTCTTCTTCAATGCATCCAAAATCATACCGTTTGCCCGCTCGACCTGTCCATTAGCTCTGGGGTGCGCCACTGAGACGTATTTTACTACTATGCTCCTTTCATCACAGAAGTCCCAAAAAGCATTCTCGGTGAACTGAGTACCTAGATTAGTGATGATGCTGTTGGGTATGCCAAAGCAGTGGATGACCTAGTCGAGGAACGTGATAGCCTTTTCTGAGGATGCCTGTACCAAAGGCATGTACTCTATCCACTTAGAAAATTTGTCGATCAGCACAAAGACACATGTAAATTTCCTAGGAGCCAATTTGAAGGGCCCGACCATATCTAGTCCCTAGCATGTGAAAGGCTAAGAGGCTGGTATTGTTTGGATCTCATGTGCTGGTACGTGGATTCTCTTGGCGAAGAACTGACAACCCTCACAGTGGCGGACTAGCTTCTCTGCATCGGCTACCGCTGACGGCCAATAGAACCTGCTCGGAAAGCCTTACTGACCAGCGTTCTTGAGGCCACATGGTTGCCGTAGGAGCTAGAGTGGATTTGGTCTAGGAGATGTTCGCCATCCTCCTAGGTTATACACTTCATCAAGATTTCCTCCTTTGTATTTTTGTGCCATAACTTGCCATCGACGAGTAGATACTGCTTACTGCGACGCATCAGGCGCTCGTTTTCTGTCCAATCAGTGTAACTGCTGCCATCTGTCAGGTACTTGATGAAAGGTACACTCCAGTCGGGCTCATGAGTGGTCGGAGGTGGCTTGGTGGTGCTCGACGCCGGAACCGTAGCCACCAATTGCTGGTTTGGAGGCTTGTCGACCATGGAATCTTCCTCTTTGATAGAAGGAGTGAGCAGGTCTTGGACGAATATGCCATGTGGGACTTTGGCTCAGGATGATCCTAACATTGACAACACATCTGCTTCTTGATTTTTGTCCCGGACCACGTGTGTGTACTCGATGCCATAGAACCTGCCTTCTAGCTTTCTTATCGATTTGCAGTATGCATCCATCTTTTCGCTGGTCGTGTCCCAGTCCTTGTTGAGTTGGTTGATGACCAGAGCCGAGTCTCCATAGACATAGAGATGTTTGACACTGAGCTCGACCACAATGCGCAAACCATGTAGGCATGCTTCGTACTCGGTGGCATTATTAGATGCTGGGAAATAAATCCTGAGGACATACTGAAGCTGCTCCTTGGATGGTGACATGAAAAGGACTCCTGCTCCTGCGCCATCGATGTTGAGAGAGCCGTCGAAGTACATCAGGCAGGTGTGCTTAAGTCTATCCACTCGACGATGAAATCGACGAGCGTCTGAGACTTGATTGTAGTACGGCTTGCAAATTCCAAGGAGAAGGGGCATAGATCCATTGCCCATTTGAGGATGCGCCTGTTCGCATCCTTGTTGCTAATGATGTCTCACAGAGGATACTCAGTCATAACCACCACACGATATCCGTCGAAGTAATGTTTCAACTTTCGGGATGTTATCAGTATGGCATAGATCAACTTCTGAATCTGTGGGTACCTGGTCTTGGATTCATTGAGTACCTCACTGATGAAATAGACTAGTCACTATACCTTGTAGATGTGGCTGGGCTCATCACGCTCGACCACCATGGCCGTGGAGACCACTTGATTAGTCGCCGCAATGTAAAGCAGCAGTGTTTCGTCTTCTCTGGGAGCGGTGAGGACCGGAGGTGACATAAGGTATTGTTTCAGCTGTGTGAAGGCAGCGTCTGCTTCCTCCGACCACTCAAACTTCTCGGATGCTTTGAGCAGTTTAAAGAACGGTAATCCTTTTTCGCCTAATCTTGATATGAAACGGCTGAGGGCAGCCATGCATCCGGTAAGCTTCTGAACATCCTTCACCTTTTTGGGTGGCTTTATGTCCAAGACAGCTTTGACTTTCTCTGGGTTAGGGCGTATGCCGTCGTGACTGATGACGTTGCCAAGTAGTATGCCAGAAGGAACACCAAAGATGCACTTCTTTGGGTTTAATTTCCATTGGAATGTGTTAAGGGCTGTAAAGGTGCATTCTAGGTTGTCAACAAGGGTATGTGCTTCCTTGGTTTTGACAACTATATCATCAACATAAGCCTCGACGAGGTCGTCTTTTATCTCGTCTTTGAGGTAGGCCTGTATAGCGCGTTGGTAGGTAGCCCCGGCGTTCTTGAGCCCAAACGACATGGTCGTGTAGCAGTAGGCGTCGAAAGGCATGATAAAAGATGTCTTGATCTGATCATCCTTTTTTAGAGCGATCTGGTGATAACCAGAGTAGCAATCAAGAAAGGAAAGCAGCTCGCAACCGGCGGTTGAATCTACGACCTCATCTATGCGAGGTAAGCCGAAGGGGTCCTTAGGGCAGTGTTTGTTGAGATTAGTGTAATCAACGCACATTCTCCATTCATTATTCTTTTTGCGTACAAGAACTGGGTTGGCTAACCACTCCGGATGATACACTTCTTTGATAAATCCAGCTGCCAAAAGCCATGTAACTTCTACCCTAATCGCCTCCTTCTTGTCGCGAGCGAACCATCGTAGCTTCTGCTTGATAGGTTTGGCCTTGCCGTTGACATTCAAGGAGTGCTCGATCAAGTTCTGAGGTACACTGGGCATGTCAGCAGGTTTCCATGCTAACACATCCACGTTGCTCCTCAAGAACTTGACGAGCGCGTCTTCATATTTGGGATCCAGGTTGGCCCCGATAAGGGCTGTTTTGCTAGGATCACTGTCGACCAGCTAGATCACCTTGTGTTCCTTGGACTTGATGTTCTTGCATGGAGCCTCGAGCTCTGGGATCTCTAGGTGGTCGGCCGAGGTCTTCTTAGCATCAAGCATGGTCTCGGCAATGCGAATAGAGAGGTCGTGAGCCTCTGCTATTTTGAAGCTGTCGTCCTCGTAGGTATAAGCTACGTATAAGTTGCCCCTGAGGGTTAGAACTCCTTTCTCAATAGGCATCTTCAGCACCAGATACCTATAATGAGGTATGGCCATGAACTTAGTGAGCGATGGTCGACCCAAGATAGCATGGTAGGTGCCGTCGAAGTCAGCGACCACGAAGTTGATGTAGTCGGTGCGGAAGTGGTCTGGGGTCCCAAATTGCATGGGTAGCGTGATCTGCCCGAGAGGTGTAGAGCTCTATCTAGGGAGAACACCCCAGAACTATGCCTTGTATGGCTTGAGATCCGCTTAGGTTATCTTCAGGGCTAGCAAGCTATTCTTGAACAGTATATCGATGGAGCTACCGCCATCAATCAGCACCCTGTCGAACTGAACCTTGTTGATACAAGGATCGAGGACTAGAAGAAAACGTCCTAGCTTAGGTATTGCGGCCCATTAGTCCTTTCTGCTGAAGGAAATCTCACGGTGAGACCAAGGAGGGAGCCGCGGATTGGTGATGAGGTTGTCGGTGTTGGCCACATTCAAGCAAGCGCGGGCGAGCAGCTTGCATTCTCGTTTGGTCTCAATGGACACTTTGATTCCAGTGATGGTGTGCATGTGGTCGGTTGGCTTGATGTATTTGTGACGGGGATCTGCGTCTTCATCGTTGTTGTCCTCGTTGCGCTATTCCCCTGCGTCGTTAGGCTTGTCGGACGTATTTGGAACCTATTGACGTGTGTAGATAGACTTGAGAACGCGACAGCTCTCCATGGTATGGTTCGACTTGGGATGGAGCTGGCAGGGCCCTTTCAATGCTTTGGCATAGTCTTCTTTGTAGTTACGACGTCCACCACCTTTTTTGACGGTGTTGACCTCGCCGTCGTCTTCCCGAGCACGCTTGCCCCTATAATTGTCACGATGGTTATGCCGCTGATTACGTTGGTCGCGGTGGTTGCGGGAGTCATTGCGCTGGTTGCAGCGATCAAAATTGTCGTTCCGACCACGGTTGCCACGGTAGTCGTCACGGTGTGGGGGGTGGTCGGAGCGTGGAACCCTTGCTGCTTCTTCGATGATTATCTTTTTGGCATCGTCGGCATCTGTATATTTCTTAGCAGTGGCCAGGAGCGCTGTGACTAATTTAGGTCTCTTGCGTAGGAGCTTCTCCCTTAGGGCATCATGGAAGCAGAGGCCAGTGATGAAAGCCTCGATTGCCTCATTGTTGGAGATTGACAGGACCTTGATGTGCATCTCTGAGAAATGCCAGACGTACTCATGCAGTGGTTCGTCTTTCTGATCTCGAATCCGTTGTAGATCATATTTGTTGCCGGGTTGCTCGCAAGTAGCAATGAAGTTGTCGATGAAAGCTTGCTTGAGCTCTTGCCAAGAATCAAAGTAGCTCGCTGGCAAGCTGACCAACCATTGATGACCTACATGGCCAACAGCGACTGGGAAGTAGTTAGACATGATGTGCTCATTAGCCTTGGCTGATCTGCACGCAGTTTCATAGAGCATGACCCATAATTCGGGGTTCTCCTTGCCGTCATACTTCTAAAGTTTTTCGAGCTTGAAGTTCTTGGGCCATATGACATAGCGAAGGTGCAGGGTAAACTGCTTCAAACCCGGTGGGCCGTGGGTAGTATCATATTCCATGCAGCGATAGCTTTCGTGGGATGCTCGATCGTTGGTTCTTTGGTTGATGCGATCGCACAGATCACGTCCTCCGAGGTAATGGCGGAGATCGTTATTGCCATCACGGCGATCTTGATTGCCATCCTGATTAACCCTACAACCATGGTTACTGCAGTGATTATCGCGGTTATCTCGGCGGTTGTCATCCCGAACATCACGGTGGTTGTCCTCCCGACGGTAGTTGTCATCCCGACAACCATCGTGGCCACCATTTCTGCCTTGATGGTTGTCTGATGGGTCATTGTTGCACGAGCCATGTTGGTTGGGTGGCTATGAGCGACTTGAGTACTGGCGGTTGTGGCTTGATTCGACTAAGACGGATGGAGCCTAGGCTTGATTTACAATCTCTGCGGTCTGAGCCATAGCAGCCGTCAGGTAAGCTTGTATATCATCGTGAATTACCTAGGTTTCTGGGGTGTTGGGTAGCTGTTGCATTGTCGCCATGGTGACGGCTACATTGGCACTTGGAGTCCTGAAGACTTATTTGTCCCCCACCCTGTCGAAGGCATTATTGAGGTCGTGTGGCTAGACCCTTATGCGTCGTGCCTCCTCTTCTGCTTCGGCTTTGATTTGTCAGCGATTAAACCGGTCAATATTGCATGCTTCAGATGCAGTCCTTTCTTGTTCTGTTTCGCCAACTGCTGGTGGTTCGTCATTGCTGACAACATTGATCAAATCCCCTTGCCTTGGTGGGAAAGATGGGAATTGTGGGAACCTCGGGGCGTGGTCTGGGATATCCAGATCATATTCGATGCCTTCATCTTCATGATGCTGAAGCTCGGTGTGGATAGAGGCATTAGATGCGATGCCAGACGAGGAGCTGGAGTCGCCCTCTTGGACTGTGTGGATGGATCCTTCTCAATAATCCTCGATCCAGATCATGTTGACGAAGTTGCGTGGCTTCGACTGAGGTCGATGTATAAAGCACGGATCCGAGCAGCGTTGTATATTATATGTGTAGTTGGAGGCAGCATTTCACAGGCCGTAGGGCTAAGCCTAGTAGTTCTTCGTCGAGGCTTCATACTCAGAGAGCCAGAGACCTGTCGTGGAGGCTGGTCGGCGACGAGCGGAGCACCCTTCAGGAGTAGATATGACCACGAGATCTATACCAAGTCATGCAGGATGACTGGCTTGGGCTGGCCAGGTAGAGCTATTGTGGGGAGCAGTTACTTGCTCATTAGGTTGACTTTGAATTGCACTTACCAGAGCTAGGGTTTTAGTGAGTTTGGTGCCAACCCGATCGATGGAGTCGAGCAGGTCGGTGTTGTCGATCTGCTTCCCTTTGTAGCGGGGAAGCGGACGATGGGTTGTCGGCGTGGCTGAAGATGATGCCGGCGTGGTCAGAGCCAGATGTACCATGGTAGGAGCCAGATCCACTATGGTCGGAGCCATATACATCGTGGTCAGAGCCGTAGCCGATGCAGGTGAAGCAGCGATCGACATAGATTGAATCCGCGCCTCCTCCGTGGTCATGGCGATGAAGTCATCGGAGCCGGTGGTCCAAGTGATCTGACCGATGGTGAATGTGAGGCCGTTTGGTGTAGCCATGGAGCCAGGGATGATGACCATCTTGTTTGCTTGGAGAGCAGTATGCACACCCCCTACCTGGTGCGCCACTGTCGACGAAATATGGTCGGCAGTCTACCTAGGGGTATGCCTAAGGTAGTAGATTGTCGGCAGACAGATGCACAAGCCACAAACAAGACAGTGACATAAGACAGACATGAGGTTTTATCCAGGTTCGGCCGCCAAGAAGGCGTAATACCTATGTCCTGTGTCTGATTGTATTACTGTATGTCAATGAGAGATGTTTTTTAGAGGGGTCCCCTGCCCACCTTATATAGTTCAGGGGGTAGGGTTATAGATCTGGAAACTAATCCTAGCCAGTTACAATTGCCATAGGTGGCTAGATAAGAATTCCTATTCTAACTGACTAGGATCTTGCTTGATCTCCAAATCTGCCTTGACTCCTTGCGCGAGACTCCGAACAGGTTGGCCAGGCCGCGCGTCGTCTTCTAGTGGACCGAACCCCCTGATCTGGGCCGGCCCAAGCCTAGCCATAAGGGTATAGGGGTTAATACCCCCATAGAAGAGCTTGGTCGTAGCTTGGTCTTGATTCCTTTTGGGGTCGTGGGAGCCCGACTCCGTTTTTCCCAAGTGTCCTTGTTGACCTCGAGAGGTCATGCTGCTTTGTCTCAGGCGAGTTTGGTTTCACCCCATGCGGGGAGAGGCATGTCCACCGTAACCACACGGTTGGAGTGGTACACCACATCAGGTTCTATGGGTAATTCGAGTAGGACCCGATATCCTCCCCAATCAATGTGGAGTTCGGTTGTGCCTCACATGAGACGACCCATAAATCATCGCCCATCAATCTCGTTGGTCCCCAACCGCCTCTGCATGGGCTAGAGGGTAAGATGCCTCCCCATAGAGGGGGTCAACCTAGGAGACTTCAAAGCGGATGACTCAAACACAAGGAGAGATGGTCGTGTGGCTTCGCACCACCGATTAGAGCCATAGGGGCCCATCTCAACCTACCCCTATCCGTTTGTGGCCTCGAGCCCATTGAAGGACCATCCTAATTAAGAGTTTCCTAAGGATGATGCAGGGTCATGGATGAAGAGGGCTGCTCGGTGTGTGAGACTAGGGGATCATTGACCTCCCCTAGCTATGTCGCATCCTAATGGTGCCCTCTTGTGAGCAGTTGTGCGCCATAAAATGCGGGCATGTGAATCAAAAGATAATGAAGACAAAAGGTACTAGGCTTACTTGGGATAATTAGTAAATGCCAAAGGAAACACGTGCGTTCAATGAACCTCTAGTGACCATTGCCAGGTCTTGTGTCGCCTGGGAGACTTGAACCACGGCGTCTTCTGCCTCTTGATTGCGAGTGTGTCTTGGAGTTTGCGCCCATCTTGAACGCCACCCGCCATCTTCTCCACCTTCATCTTCATGCTGTCTATTTGAGCCAAGGGAGACGAGGGTAGCAAGTCTCATCCCCCGCTTCTTCCCCAACTTCTAAGTTTCCCTGATGTCTAGTCCGAGTGAGAGAATAGCTATTTTCTTCGAGTGTCATGGTTCGAGGCCTATCCCGATGGCTTCACTGTCGCTAGGAGGGATCTTTAGAGATCAGGCTCTACCGCACCCTGCCAGTGTCAAGCTTTATTTTGCATTGAGTTTTGTCAAGCTTTGTTGACCCTTATGAGAGGTTTGTCATGCTCTTAAAATCAAGATCACGTACACACCACCCACATATGCACTACTCCTACACTAGGGGTAGGCGCAAAAATATGCTTTCCATTTAGATCCACCCAAAAATGTTTTACTCCTACACTGGGGGTGAACAAGAAAAATATGCTTGTTAGGTTTTCCATCCACCAAATGCTCCAAGTTCTTGTTGATATCTCTCTCAAAGTTCTGTTGTAGAAAAGATACATGGGGCTATGTAAAAGTTATTCATAAAAAAGTAGAAGAAATGAAAATAAGAGAATTAAGAAAAAATGGACAAGTGTCCGAGATATTGAAAACAATGATTACTTAGATACCCACCTAAAAAGAAGAGATGAATAAGATAGCCCTTATTCTCTCGCAAAAATATTTCCAAGTTTCAAGAGTGAAATATGTTTTTAAGGAGCAAAGTAGAATTAGGTTAGCCACCATATATATCCACCTCATATATCCACATCCATGCATATCTTGATTTGATTGTATGACTCAACTCTCTTTGGATCCGTTGTTTGACTTTACAATATATGCATTGCAAGTATGCTCTAGCTTTCTGCCTACCTATGAACTCCACATAAAGCCTTAGTGGTAGGAAGATAAAGGCATCACATCTTTATTGCCTTGGTGAGGATCCACAAATATCACATATATTGAGAGACTTGAGAGTGTCATACAATGGAATCTCTGAGTTTTATTTTGAAAACTTATAAAAACTCTAGAACAGTGGTGGAACAAAGAACTTGAGACATAGTGGTTGACTTGATCGTTCTGTCTTTCAATTGCTCAAGACCCAAGTGAAGGCTAATAAGCCCCATGGTTGAAGGTAATATGGGTAAATTTGAAAGTCAAATCAGTTTATTCCAATCCAAAGGAGAATTCTTGTTTGAACGCATGTATACTTTTGAGGAGTGAAAACATTGATGCAACTCCTGATCCATTGTTCAAGTTTAGCTTTGCTTACGGACTAGCAAAGGTTAAGTGTGGGGGAGCTTGTTGATGGTCGTTAACACCAATTATAAACCATCAACATAACCTGCATATATACTTAATTCCATCACCAAACATAGTTATAGGGTTTGATTCTAACAAGTTCTATGAGTTTTGGTGCTCTCACTTGTCTCACAGGATATTTAATTTTTCACAGAACAAAATTATCTCAAATGGTGAATTGGAGTGCACCATTGCGAAGAGCTCGTCAAGCTGATCGAAATGGATATATTATTTGCTATATTTGGAGCTTGGAATGAAAAGATATAAATTTTGCAAATAAAAGAAAAACTTGAGTTGCGGGATTAATTGGGCCCAATTCAGAATTTGGCCCACAAAGGCCATGTGCATTTTAATGACATATGGAGAAAAGTTTAGTACCAATGAGGCTAACTAAAAGGGGGAGGGTGCCAGTCGCCCCCATATATAGCAGCCCCTACCCCCTCCCTGGAGCCATCCTGAAACCCGAATTCATATCCTCATTCCAGGATTAGGGCATCAAGAGAAGATTAGTCCTTTATAGGATCTAGTCTTGTAAATAAAACTATTGAGTTTGAGAGTGAGAGAAGAGTTTGGAGGAAGTGCCGGCCTATCGGTGTTACCTCTATGGCTTGTACTTTGGCGGATCTAGGCTTCTCCATGTCTACATCTGAGATACCTTTGATAATTGATTTCTGTTTAAAGTAAGTTTTGTGCACTTTTGCTCACGGGTTCACAGTTCTTTTGAGTGCTCCAGTCCTTGTTAGGCCTCTAGATTAGAGTAGTAATCGTTTAGCATAAGGGTGGTGCTTAGGCTATTGGCTACCTATGTTTGCTCCCTGCTTCTTTGTTGTGTAGTAGGAGCAAGATGTGACAGCCCCATGTATCCTTTATAGTCCATGTCAAATTGAGCAGGTTCTTAAATTAGATGGACCGTAGTCACGTCGGTAGAGTTATCTATTAGCGGTGCTTCACCATCTAAGCGGTGTCCCGAAATGAACAATAGAATCATAAGCCTTGCTTTGCATAGTGTTATAACCATAGGAATCCTCTCTACTCATATCTTAAACCTTGATTTCTATCCCTAGACAAACTAGTTGTTAGACGACATACACATGTTGCCCTGTGGATACAATACTCGATAATACTCTGGGTGAAAACTACTTCGATACTCGTGCACTTGCAGATTTTGTCTCTGTGTGCCTCCACAGGTGTCAACAACAGCAAAGTTTTCTTGCATCGGCCTTTCTTTGATGTGAAAATTACGCCCACCGATGTCAAAGCCAGATGCTTATTAAACTAACATGTTGACCTTAAAATTCTCATGCCTTGGAATATGCCGAATTCAAAATTTGGTAAAAGAAGCAATTATCTCAAGGCACTTATCAAGATGAGCATCAAATGATCCTTCTAGGCATTAAAACTCATCAACTACTTGTTGTGCCACTAGAAAGGAATCACCAAAGGCTTCAACATGTCATACCCCATGGATTGCAATATGGCCGAGCCGAATAAGAAAACTTCACATTCGGCTCAAATGTTGGTGCAAATATAATTTTAATCAGCTTGATGACTCAAACAGTAATATTGTGAGAAATAATGATTATGCCAACACATTGCCTTATTTGCAAGCTGATTAATCATATTTTCACATCCATGAAGTAAATCAAAATGCATATATCATGCCCCTAGGACTGAAAGCCATCAAAGTAAATTCCATGGGGGTCTTTCTAATAGCACGATAGTTGCAAGCATTCATCGGCTATATTTTTACACTAAGGGCGATATCAAAATATCAGCCATATGAATTCATCCACAAAAGTATGCATAACCGAAATAAATATTCCAGCTCTTGATCATTGATAAGCAAAATAATTTGGCAACCCTCCATAACATAAAGATTCATACCAAGGATCAAAATAAGGAGCTGAGGGATAACCATGCATAGCAGGAGATGAATTCCACATAGGCATAGGTAGAGAATATGGATGATGCCATGACCAATAACTTTGATGATTTGGTGCAAACCTCTAATTTGGCAATTGCTTCTTGAATCTCCTTCTCTCCTTTGCCTTCGTTGCACCACTTTCTTGAGCATCACCTTTCTAAGCATGAATACTTCTTTTAGGAATCAACACTAAGCCTTTTTCTTTCAGCTTCTCTGCACTAAGCTTCTGTAACTTATTTTCTTGCCACCTTGGTAAACTGATTGAGCATATCGATTTTATTTCTGTTTTGAACAGCAGCAATTCTTTCTTGATTTTGGGCACTCTCAGCTTCTTTTCTTCAGATTTGGCATCTAGAATATCAATAGATGATTTCCCCATGTCTTTGCCATCAATAGCTGGATTTTTCAGCAATGTAATCGGCTTTTCAATAGTTGAATTCAGATCTGAACTTTTCTCCTTTCAGCCATCATACTTCATGCGGTAAACTTGTTTTACCGCTTTTTTCTTTGGTTGAGCTCCAGACTGATTTTGATCAAAATGGTCTTTACAAGATGATGATCTCTCTAACCGATTTTTTTTGTTTTTAGCCCTTTTTTGAAAATTTTCACAAATATGCCCCTGGAGGTATGCTTTCAAAATCTAGACCCTTAGCTCGGTGCCATCGTTGGTGGGGCCAAGCTTACATGTCTCGGCACCATAGATTTTGGCGCCTAGGTCTTGGGCTTAGCACAGACGTGGCGGTGACTTGGCAGACAGCTTGGCACTGTAGATCTTGGCGCCGAGCTTGGCGCCATAGATCTTAGCGCTGAACTTGGTGCCATAGATCTTGGCGCCGAGCTTGGTGCCAAGGTTATTGGCGCCAAGCCTAGCGCTGTGGTTATTAGCGTCGAGAATGGTGCCAAGATCTATGGCGCCAAGGTGGTGTTTTACCCTAGCCCCCAACCTTCCTACCCGAGCCTTCTTCCTCTTCTTTCTCCTCGCTCTCAAGTTTTTTCTCTCCCCACTTCGCTCTACCTCACGAATTGGCATATTGGACCTTGGAAACTTTGATTTGATCCATAGATCTTTGAGAGCAAGGTATCCTTGTTCCCTCCTAGTTTTTTTTCACATTGATTTGGTATATATTAGTTGGATTTTTTAACTTAAGAATCATCATTACTTAGGGTTTCATGCAATTTTAATATTTATATTATACAACCATAGGATGCCAAGGCATGGAAAAGCTAGCAAACCAAGGTAACCTCAGCGCATTTTGTTATGTTATGGGTTCATTGTTGTGGATCAAATGGGAAACTCTAGGTGTAGGGTTTAATGTTAATTGTTTTTGGTTCTTAGAACGAAAATGGCTAAACTGTACTTATGGCCGAATGACCGAAAATGCCTTTGACCCATTGCCTCTGCCTAGTGGTGTTCCAGTGCCCATGTGCTTTTGTGGCGATCCTTGCAAGGTAGCCAAGCCTGATGAAGAGGACACGTATAGGCAGAGGTATTGGATGTGTTCCAATTTTGCATTTGAGCCTACACTTCGTCAGCGCCGCATTAACAAGATGGTGAGGAATTGTTGTTTGTGTCATATGACATCTTGCATGATTTTTTGTTTTGTAACAATTGCATTTTTTGCAGACCCCTCCACCGCTCTGTGATTTTGAGCAGTGGATCGACACTGAGATCAAGCTTGAAGACAAGGAATGGATGTAGAAACTATTGCGGTGGGAGGTAGAGGACAAGGAGATGATGGAGAAGAGACATAGAGAGGAGGCTACAAAAAAGGAGCACAAGGAAGAGAAGGAAAGGAGGCATGTTGCTGTGTACAGGGAGGAGAGGGAGAAGAAGCTTGAGCGTGCACACCGAGCGAAAGCAGCGATGCAGGAGAATCCTGATGCCCTGAGGAAGAGAAAGTGGTCGCATTGCACTTAGTAGTCTCCATTACTTGCTAGTTCTATGGTTTATTCATGTACTGTGTTATTTAGTTTGTCGGCACGTACTTCTAGTATTATTGTGTTGTTTAATGTGTCATAGTATTGGACTTTTCATTATGTAGTTGTTTTCATTATTTGTGGTCATAATATTCAGTTTAATATTGCGGACGTAGTGAAATGTGATCACGTGCTGCAAATAAAACCTAATGAAGTAGGGCATTATATAATTCAACACACAAAACACCTAAAATGGCATGTGTGAACATGTACTGAACTAGGGTACAGAGGTCCTAAACTAAACCTAACATGCCTTAGGTAATTGAAGTGAACAACAAGCACAAGAAATGGCATGTGAGAACAAGTACCAAACAAGGGTAAATAGTTCCTTCGACTAAACCTAACATGCCTTAGGTAATTAAACTAAATAACAAACACATGGATGTGCCATGTGAATAAGATAGGGTCATCCTCGTAGTGTGGCCACATAGCAAATTGTGTTGCACCTTCTCCACAGTAGCCTCCCATTATTGGTGGTGGTGGCGACGGGGTGATGGCGGAGGCCCCTTGTTCTTGTGATTAGGGCAGGTGCAATATGGATCATTGCAGAGTGCCTCCTATGAACTTGCACCATTGTTGTTGTCGTCCTCTTTGTCTTTCTTGTACCTGCTACTAACTTCCCTTTGTAGATCGAAGATTTGGTCCTGCAAGTAGTAGATGTACTGCTAATGCAGATAAATTAGTCGAGGATCGACCCACCTAGTGAACCCATAGTTTTCTTTGGACTCGGAAGACTACAATAAGTGTGTCCTATGAGTTGTAAGGGTATTCGAGAAACATATTTAACAAATGAAATGTAATAGCAATTACCCATGCCTGTGGGCATTTGAAGAAGCGACGACCTCTATCGATCCCCTCGGTGAACATCTGCACTAAGTAGTCCTCACCATGCATGCATTTTGGCCAATCTTCCTTCCTGTTATCATATCCTCTGAGAGGGCACTCTTTAGTCAAATCACTCTTGCTCTCAGGGGGAAACTGATACACTAGTTCTTCAAAGAAATCGAGCCCAAGAGATCCCTCCCACATAATGGGAGTTCCCTTCATCCCCCCTTTCCTCTCTCACTCTCGAAACCCTTTCCTCTAGATGACCCTCCAGACATTCCTACTCCAACAAAACCGAATACTAGTTTGGTTTTCCTTTTGGTTAGCAATGCATCCTAGAACACATATATATAGGCAGAGGTAGGTTTGCTAGCTATTGTATTGTGCTGTAAATGCTCCTAGAAAGTCTACTCAGAATCACTGAAAACCCTACATCATAGGACACTGTGAAATGACCTAATTTCCGCAAAGGGAAATCCACAGAGTCGAAGTGTATTATGACCATTGTAGATCATATTACCCAAATTCCAGTCGAATACCACATCCATACAATGATAATCTCAGAGTACATAAAGTGCGGAATTACATAATTTATTACATCGCCACATTAGCGGAATCAAAAGTAGCATTCATCCAGAATAGCTTGAAGATAAGATCGCCAAACTCGAGCGTAGGAACGAACCCCTCAACCATCAAACTCCTCGGAGCTATACTCCTCAGTAGAACCTGTGTGCCAAAATTTATCAGTACGATTTGTACTAGCCACTCCCACCTTATGAGCATTGCTTTGTGGAAGTTGGATGCAAGTTGGATATATTCAAAAGGAACCTATAAGGCTGGGGTTTCCTATATATATTAGCATATCAAGTATATAATAGTATAGTCAAGTTTTAATACCATCCCCACACACATTCCACCCCATCTCCGTCTAGAGCCAGGTTTCGATCCTGGGATCGATATACCACCATCACCATACCATCACTAGACCATTACCATAACATCGCTCAGTCGATAGGCCAACTCCCTCTCGGCACTGTCTCAAGGCCCGTAGCCCCTGGCTACGATCGACACTCTCTCATGGGGGAAGAAGAGAAGGACTCATCTCATTATCTAGTTTAAGCGAAACCTAGGAAAGGTCCATAGCCGACAAGTCAGCACATGTATCGATCGATCAACCATACACTCTGCAGAGGTTTTACATAACCACAAGATCCGCCTTCCTCGCTGACCGTCGTCAACTAGGCTGATTTCGGCCGCTTGCTAGCCTAGGATAGTGCCACTCTACCATTCAGCCCTAGTACACCCCAAGTCTAGTCTGGGGTGGCTGAAACTGTGAGTCATGAGCTAGGTCCACAAGGTCTCCATGAAGTCTTAGAAGGGTGTAGGGGAAATCCTCCGTGCCCCGTACCTCCTTACACTGTCCGCTATCAACCTAGCAGTAGTGGCAGTATCCTACCAAGTAGTCCGGCCGTCCCACACCATATAGGGCGAGTGGTACGTAAGGCTTCTCGGTGAATCTGAGTACTAGTAAGTCCTTAGGGATGACCAAGCCAGAATGTCTCCATCAGGGTTTCCATTTACCGTGCCACCATAGCACCTCTATCCTAGGCTCCTCCCATCACAGGTTCACACCTAGGACCACCTAATATACCATTTACCCACCACAGGTATCCATTTCTAGGGGTGCCCAGGTAGCACCCCATGGCAAGACTTGCCCCAGGCTCGTCGTTTACTCCAACTTGGTCGACACAACCCGCACCCTCCACACACCCAAGTCACACATGCAGCACTCTCCCCATAATCCAGATAACACCAGTTTCCACCACGCATTAATGTAGTATAAGCGTAGTAGAAGTATAAGCAATGGAATATAGCAGTAAGCGTGCATCTAGCCTAATAGCAGGGTATGCAGGGGTAAGGTTGCATCAAGGTAAAGGCCATCAAGTAAGCATACTACCATGCAAGTCCTATCATAGTATGATTATAATAGTAAAGTAAAGCAATAGCAGTTCTATATTAGCCATGCGTAATAGGTGCTACAAGATTGGGTGGGATGTTGATGAGGACATGGCACCTTTGGATATGAACAATGATTATAAGGTGCACCCATTCCTACATTTGCATAGTGGCTTTGGTTATAATTCACTTGGTTCCACATGTACATGTCACTATTTGATTGTAGGTTCAAATGTGTTTCATAATGGAAGTTCATCAAAGTTGAACTTTCGGTTCGTCGGTAGCCCGATAGTGCCTCATTGGGAAGGCCATAACTCATCCATCTGGAGTGCGATCGAGGTCAATGAGCACTTGATGGAAAGCTTATTTGATAAGCTTTCAAATAGATCTGGTTCCATCTCAATATCATGTTGGCAAGGCCTCCAAATTACCAATATATTCTGTCGCTATTTCTGGCGGGAGCTACACTGTCGTCATGGGCTTGTTAGACATCTTTGGGACCCAGGCCCAAGTTGGAGCATGCCCCAAGAAGATGAAGAACACCTAAGAGATGGCCTTGTACGTCCTCCTCCTTGGCCACCACCTTAGGAGGCCAGCAAGGACATCCAAGCCAAGCCAGAGGCCCAGTCCAATCCGAGTTCGAGTCTGCCTCGGCCATCAGGACCAGTCTGCAATAAAACGGACGCCCAGGACGCATCCGAACTCCGTTTTCAATGATCCATATATGGATGGAAAGATAATTTGATAAGGAAGACAATCCAAGTGGTTTCACATCAAAAGCTCTTCGGAATCAACGGGAATCGTCGAAACAAGTCAGCGTCCAGAATCTGTCAGGGTGCTACGACACCTTCTTTTGGGCCGTTGGGCCTTGTAACGTGTTGGGACACCTTTAGGACGTGAAGAGGGATCCTTGGACGTCCCTTAGGCTATATAATCAGTAGCCACCATCTACTTTAGGGTTTGGGTTTTGCTTAGATTTTTCTGTTAAGAAACAGTTTCGCCGTTCTTCGGTTTGTGAGACCCCAACTCGTGAGATTAATCATACATCTGCAATTTGGTTGCGATCTTTCTTGTTCTTGCTTGTGTTCTTCGTTGCGCAGGCAGGGATTAGCCTTCTTGGCGAGGTCAACCTGGTCCATGACTCGGTTGATAACCAGAGGAGCTGTGGTGCTAAGATTGCAGGGTTCGATCTTTCGATCTGAAGCCGGATCGGTGTGTCATTCTCCGCCACAACGATAGTTACCATCACCTGACGGAAGATCGGGATCCCCGTCTCTATTAAGTGGTAATCAGAGCTAAGGTATACCGTCAGGTTCACTTTTATTCCCTAGTTTGAGAGTTTCGCATTCGTCCTATAGTCCAGTGCTATACTTTTATTTCCTATCCTAGAACCTTCCGCGCCATAGCCTTTGCATATTTCAGTTTCAGAGTTCGCTTTGTTGAGTTTATGTCCTAGGTCAAAGTCTTGTTGCTGGTTTAGATTGTGTTCTTTTCTAGTTTGTGTTGATCCCTTCACCCGCCGCTATTCCGTATCACCATCGGTTTGCATCTTGTGTCCACTAAATCCCTGATTCGAGCAGCTTTCTTAAAACAGTCATAACTTTTGCATCCAAACTCGAAACGGGGAAAATTTTATATCTACGGAGAATGCCAGAAAATTTTAGATCTATTTCATCCCAGCATTGCTGGGTTCGCAAAAATTAGATTTGCGAAATTCGATTAGGAAAATTGAGTTTCTGGGCCCACAAGTTTTGGTATGCTTTTTAGAGCACAGTCCTAATTTTCTATAGGCCACATCTTTTATTCAATTGAGCTCAAATTTTTTTTGTGGTTTATTCTTGTGTGCTCCTTGCTGAGAAAAAATATCAAAAGAGCAAAAGCAAGAAAAAAAAAGATTGGACAAAAAAATAAAAGAAAAAAATAGTAAAAGAGAATAGAAGATATCGAAAAGGAGCACATAAGGAACACTCAATAGCTCTATTGTTTGTGGTACCTTTTGCCTTGTTCATATCCGTTGCTACCTTTAATACTTGTTTCCTTTCATCCTTGTTTTCTCTCTTGTTTATCACAACTGGTGATAGGAACGCGTATAGGCCAGCAACTAGGACAAGTGCTCTGGACATTTATTCAATATTGCTATCTGTCACTGACTTGTGTGCCACATATATATTTGTTTTTTTTCATGCCTCCCAAGCTCCACATATATACTTCAGATTAGTACAGAAAAAGGTCCTTGCAATCTTGGTACCACTGCCTCACAGGTATCACAAACTAGCCGCCGGTTGTACCGTCCACTGCTTGCATTGGTAAGAACTTTGTAAGAGCTTGGTAAGACGCTTCCACTTGCTATCAAAAGTGACACCACTGCAACCACGTAGTCATTTGATAGGGATAATATTTTTGTATTGTCTTTTGCTGTCTTCTAACAATGACAGGTTGTTCGTATCCACCGACTTATGATGGTATAGGTGCTGATGAGTACATGGAGTGGGAAATTGCCATCGATAACATATTTGCTACTCGCTTTATGTGTCCAAGGAGGAAGGTAAAAAATACAGCTAGTGTTTTGCAACATTCTGCTTTATCTTGGTGGGAGTCTTTAGATCCTTCTGATAAGCCTCAAACTTGGAATGATATGAAACTTCTTATGCGAGAAACCTTTGTTAATCCACCTCCTATTTTGACTTCATATGATGAGGTGCACCATTTAGAGGAAGAGTCTGTTGTTATTCCTTCTACTATGCCTAACCTTTTGCAGGACAATGTAGAAAAGAGCAAGGATGACGTGACAGAAAATGAGAAGCTCACAGCCTCATGTGAAAATTCAGAACCATCAACTATTACCCCTGCTGAATATGAGAGCAAAGGTAATGCCCATGATGCTAAACTCATCGAAGGTGAGAGTTCTCTTGATGTGCTGAATTTTTCCACCAATCATGCTATGATAGAGCAAATTTTAGTGGAGCATTCGCTTGATTTACCTTTGTCACAAGATGATTTGCTTGATGTTTCTTATGACGAAGATGACTTGCATGATGATATTTATGTTATACCCATACAATCATTGAAGAATGATCACGCTATATGTGTGCTGAAAATGAGCACTTGTGCTGAAAATAGACTTGTTATTCATAATGCTAGTGAAGTTGATGAGCTGAAATTGTTGTCTTCTTTAAATACTTTGGGTTACATTGAATTTGATGTTCCGTGTAATCTTAGTTCTTTAGAGGAGAAACTTTATGCATATGCTGATTTGCCATGGTTCTCTAGACATACATATCATTTTATTGGAAAATATAATTGTAAAGGAGAGTATATGGTGTATCGTGTCTATATTTGTTCAAATCTGAAATCTCCTTATATTGTGCAAAAGTATGATCAACCAAAGGATTGCAATTGCTATAATCTTGTCATGTCAAGTTTCCCTAGTTTTGTTATAAAGAAACATGTTAAATTTCAAGAAGGGGAGCAATGTTGGCTACTATCGACAACTTGTCCACCAGCTAAGCTCAAACCGAGGACGGTTTGTTGTCAAGAAGGGGAGGATGATGAGGACATGGCACCTTTGGATATGAACAATGATTATAAGGTGCACCCATTCCTACATTTGCATAGTGGCTTTGGTTATAATTCACTTGGTTCCACATGTATATGTCACTATTTGATTGTAGGTTCAAATGTGTTTCATAATGGAAGTTCATCAAAGTTGAACTTTCGGTTCGTCGGTAGCCCGATAGTGCCTCATTGGGAAGGCCATAACTCATCCATCTGGAGTGCGATCGAGGTCAATGAGCACTTGATGGAAAGCTTATTTGATAAGCTTTCAAATAGATCTGGTTCCATCTCAATATCATGTTGGCAAGGCCTCCAAATTACCAATATATTCTGTCGCTATTTCTGGCGGGAGCTACACTGTCGTCATGGGCTTGTTAGACATCTTTGGGACCCAGGCCCAAGTTGGAGCATGCCCCAAGAAGATGAAGAACACCTAAGAGATGGCCTTGTACGTCCTCCTCCTTGGCCACCACCTTAGGAGGCCAGCAAGGACATCCAAGCCAAGCCAGAGGCCCAGTCCAATCCGAGTTCGAGTCTGCCTCGGCCATCAGGACCAGTCTGCAATAAAACGGATCAACCGAGTCACACCGATCCAGACTGGTCCTGATGGCCGAGGCAGACTCGAACTCGGATTGGACTGGGCCTCTGGCTTGGCTTGGATGTCCTTGCTGGCCTCCTAAGGTGGTGGCCAAGGAGGAGGACGTACAAGGCCATCTCTTAGGTGTTCTTCATCTTCTTGGGGCATGCTCCAACTTGGGCCTGGGTCCCAAAGATGTCTAACAAGCCCATGACGACAGTGTAGCTCCCGCCAGAAATAGCGACAGAATATATTGGTAATTTGGAGGCCTTGCCAACATGATATTGAGATGGAACCAGATCTATTTGAAAGCTTATCAAATAAGCTTTCCATCAAGTGCTCATTGACCTCGATCGCACTCCAGATGGATGAGTTATGGCCTTCCCAATGAGGCACTATCGGGCTACCGACGAACCGAAAGTTCAACTTTGATGAACTTCCATTATGAAACACATTTGAACCTACAATCAAATAGTGACATGTACATGTGGAACCAAGTGAATTATAACCAAAGCCACTATGCAAATGTAGGAATGGGTGCACCTTATAATCATTGTTCATATCCAAAGGTGCCATGTCCTCATCAGATGTGGCACCTTCAGTGTAGTCGTCTCCGTACTCCTCATGGTACTCACGATCCTCGTCCGTCTGGTTCTCCTCCGAGTCTACATACGATCGAATTATAGTCGCGTTAGCAACGTCTATAGAATAGCACAAAGAAGCAATGAAAACTCAAAAGAGCCAAATGCACTCAAACATGGGTTCATTGCGTAAAGCTCGATTTTAGATGAATTTTGGTCCTAGTTTCGTATTTTTTTGAGGTCGTATGAATTAGTTATGAATTTCCGAAGTTTAAATCATTTCTAAAAATGGAACAGGCTGAATAAATCCTAGGCTGACACATGTCACACTGTGACTGGTCCACGTGGCAAGCTAACGCCAGAGTGACATTAGCATGACATCATTAACTCGGTTCCGAGCTGACAGGTGGGGTCCTGCTGACGTCATCTTGACGTCAGTATGACGTCATCAACGTCATCAGTTACGACGGATGGGACCTGGGACCCGAGGCTCTTGGGTCACTGACATGTGGGTCCGATCAAAGTCAACATCAAGTCAAGGGTGAGTCAACAGTCAACGGGTCATGGTCACTGACATATGGGGGCCAGAGCTGCTAACGTCAGCAGCTAACGTCATCGTGACGTCATCATGACATCACCTCAGCTGTGTTGTTACTGACAGGTGGGACCCACGTGACATCATCATGATGTCAGCGTGACGTCACTTACTGACATGAGGGTCTAGAGTCTCTGTGTCGCTATCATGTGGGTCCGATCAATTGGTCAACGCTGACCGGTCAACCAGATTGGGTCTCGACTGGGCTTCGGTGGGCCTAGACAGGGCTGGATTTGGGCCGGGCTCGACCCACCACATGGCATGCTGTGGCGCTTCCACGTCGCCTTTCGAGTTTTGGGTCAGGCTCGAGTCCACGACTCACGGTCCATGGTGGACTCAGGAGCGCTAGTCCATGGACCGTAGGCTGGTCTTTGGTGGATCGCGTCCATGCGAGCGCAGGCTGTGCGGTGCATCGTGCACCCAGTGCATGTGGTGACAGGAGGCTCCATCCCCCCCTCCATTTCTCCACCGGTGTTCTGCCAGAGCAGAGCTCTCACCGACGGCGAGGCCGGGCATGGGGGCTCCCTGGTGGCTCGGCTGAGCGGATAAGGCCTCTACGGATCTGTGGGGGCACGGCGAGGGCATCCAGGGGCTCAAGGCGGGGATTTAGGTCTCCATGTGGCCGGTAGGGGCACTACGACGTCCGTGGTGGCACAGTGACGATGGTGGGGCATGCCGGAGCGCTACGGGGCGTCGGTGGGGTGGTCTGGGCGTTCTACAGCTTCTCCAAGGTGCGGTGACTCTAACATGGGGCTATTGAGGCAACCGAAGTTCCCCTAGGGGTCTGGCCACAGCGACGGCTACTCAAGCTCCTCAGCGTACGGGGATGGCATGGTTGCAGCGGCAAAGGCTGGACTCGTGGTGTGTGTGAGCATCGCGGTGCTCTAGCAGGCTCGTCGGGCAGGTCGAAGGGACTTCCAGAGCCCCCAGTGGCTTTTGCCATGGTGGCGGCTTGATTTGGTCATGGCGGCGGTCCGGTGGTGATGGTGAGCAGAGGGCGGTGCGTGGGCTCACCTTTGGTGTCGAAGACGAAAGGATGGCGGTGCAGTGGCGGGTCATGGCCATGTCGAGACGAAGCCGTGTAGTGCCGTGCAGCGTCGACGTGGTGGATCGAGGTGTCGTCCTCCGCTACGGCGACAGCGGTGACATCGGGCGGCTTCGGCGCTCCTTCTTCTTCCTCTATCCCCTCTCTCTCTTGGCTCGGGTGTGCGGTGGATGGCCACAAGGTGGCAGCAAGGCATGGGGATGCGTTTGGGCAACTAGGGCCAGGGCTTTTATAGCCGAAGCTCGGCCATGGCATGGAGCAAGTGGTTGGGGATGGGCAAGGGGCGCGCGGAGGGCTATGATCGCGTCGAGGCTAGGGCTACGGGGTCGCGACGTGGCCACGGGTGCGATGGCAAAACCGTTTTTGTGTTCCTTGGTCAGCACGGCGGGGGACAGGGAGGCGACAAGGTCATGGCTTGGCCATGGACATGGCAGGCGCATGCGGCAGTGGTCATGCACCGTGCATGACCCTGTCGGGCAGCCGGTGCCTACGTGGCATCCATCCAATGCCCTAGCAGTCGGTTGTGAGGCACGGATGGCAGAGGGGGGCTGAGGCGGCATTAGATTTTTCCCACGGCACCCGTGCTCTGTTTTTCGATTGTAGAGGAGGGGACCAAGGAGGGGGATGATAGCGGGGGTCCATTCGTCAGCAAAACAGGGGAAAACGATAGCATGGTGGCTTGCGGGTTGGCTACGTGGGCCGCGCGTGGTCGGGCCAGGCCTGCTTGCGGCTGCGCGTGGGCCAGCGAAGCCGGGAGGGCGAGCTAGGCCGGCTGGTGGAAAAAGGCAGGCTAGGCCGATCGGTTGCTTGGGCTGCGTGGCTAGCTCCTCCCTTTGCTGTTTTTCTTTTCTTTTTTCCATTTTTGCTTTATGCTTCACACATGTGTATATAAATCAAAGTAGCATGTTGCACCCATGGTATAATGTCCCATGGTGAAAAATGTTGGTCATGGTATATGTTTGGGGTATTGGTTCCATGTTAATATAATTATTTATTGTAGTATTAAATATTTGGTGGCTTTTATTAATCACTACATAATCTAATAAAATCCAAATCACCATGTGAAATATTATGCAACTTGATGTATGCTATGTGGTAAATTCAAGGTGATGAGGTGAGATACCTGTGCAAGTCATGTAGGTTTAGTTAGTGCAAGGCTAGGGTTTTCCTACATGCCACATCATCACTCAAGGGTTCTAAAGAAAAAAAATTTAGTTGGGATTTTTGGTGTGTGGATTTTTGGGTTGTTACACACTGGAGAGCCTAGATTCCATGACTGAAAAGCCTATTCGATTTTAGACTTCAATCACTATTTTGAAGGACACTGGAAAGTCTATTCGACGGTCACATGACAAATCACTATAAAGGCTATTTCCCCTAGATTCCATGACTGAAAAGCCTATTCGATTTCAGACTTCAATCACTATTTTGAACCGGAAAAACTGATGCCGCTGAATAATACGTACTTTAGGCAGAAAATTTTGCCATAATTTCCCTGATTTTTTTATGCCATCCATACACAAATATGAGATGAATATTTAACCTCAATACAACATGTACAAACATACAAATATATGCCACATTCATCTAAAACCATATACATGAGCATATTAATAGTCCACATAGTCCATAATTATAGTCCGTAGTAGTTCATATTCGATAATAATAGTCCATACAGTCCACAATACTTCATAATGAAAGTCCACAAAGTCCATAATACTACATAATAACATCTACCACAAACCCTCACTGCCTCCTAGTCTTACCCTTACCCTTGTGACCAAGAGCGTCGGTGCCTAGAGTGTAAGGGTTAGGTGGACGACGTCGCCTAGTGCCTAAAGGCTATGTAGGCTGAGTCAAGGGAGCATCTTGGAGCTCAGATAGGCCAAGCTCCTCATGCCTCTGGTCCACCATGTCGTTGTCCTCGTCCTTGTCCTTGTCCTCATACGCAATGCCTATGGACCCTATAGGTGCTTGGATAGATGAACCTAAGCCTCCTCAGCCTACGGAAGGAACATGCACGTCTTGCGTCGTAGCTGTCCTGCAACCACAACGAGCAGCCACACGACATAGCCGATGTGATAGTCTCTATTGTACAAAATAATGTTAACTAAAAGAATTTAACGTAATAATAATATATTTCAAAGAATATTTTGAATCTTACGTCTAGGAAGCTACGCATGTCGTTGTCCCTGACTCTCGGATGAAAGCGCTCAATGTCTTCAACCGAGCATTTGAGGGTATTGCCCTGCAACAAAGTTCATAGTAAGATTGTGGTGGACATTGAAAAATGAGGGTGCTACTAATCTAGTATGGAGTACTAGTTAATTCCTGACCAGTTCATCAACTCCATCTGTTGTACTGAATTATAAGGATGCTATGACTCGAAAGTGCCATTAACTAAAATAGAGACCTCAAACGCAGAATGATTGGTATGCAACTTAACAAAGAAACATAAGGCAATTGACTTACCACTCTATCCAAGATTGGTCCTACCTCCACCTGCCTTCCTACATGAGTAGTTTGGTCGTACGCCATGTTTTCATCGTCGGAGGACTCGATGTCGGCGTAGTCATCTTCTATCCATTGTAGCCTCAGCCTGCAACGTGTCGCACGTTGGTACCAAGCTTGGTAGCGCCTGTACTCACAGTTCATGTGTGGCTTGTTGTTCTCATCCACGTTGTCGTGCAACAGCTCCCATTGTTCAATGTAGTACTGGTGGTGCTTCTCCTAATAAAAAATCTTCCTATTCTTCTGACAATCCAACCCACACATCACGTAAGATGTTAGTTTCTTTGGGATGAAATTGATGCTATAAAACGATGGCACCTAAGCTATATGACATGACTATTTGATGTAAGCTTCACAAGAAAGGTATAGAGTGATTGAAGAAATCATATGTAATAGTATTATCATATGTAAGCTTCACTATGGAAAATGTTACCATGTGGGTTCCAAAGAATGAAGAGAAAAAAAGATCATGACATGGGTTGAACCCATAGTCCTATAACTTGCCATAATGATGAGAACAAGAAATGCCCATACATGCACATTCTTCTCAATCCATGTACATGTCACCATATTAAAAGTGCACGTATGTCATCATTACTTCATCTTATATAGGAATTAATGGAAATGGAACATCACGAGATAATTGAAATAGCAAAACACTTACTTGTGTAAGTCAATGCCAGTCGAGAATGGAGCCGTTGGCCAAAGCTGTTTCACTCCAAATTGGCGTGCAACTCTATCAGGCAGGTGGAACTCGACAGTATAGAAACAGATTAGAGGCACCTCACCCTATAGAAGTCGTTGTCGCACCCACACATGTTGCTCAATGGAAAAGGAAGTGCCCCCTCTCCATCGTATGGCTCCCACGACACCCGCAACTTATCCAAACAAGATGTTAGATGCTATACTAAACCATTTCAAACCAGCATGGGAAATAAAATTTACTTACACTAGACGCCATGAGCATGTCTAGCTCATTCATGAACTCAATGTACGTCCACTGTAACCTCGTGTGTGGAACCCTAACCTAGTCCCAAAGGTACGCCCACGTCGGCTGCCGACATGGAGGCTGACCTAGGAACACTCTAGACGAGCCAGAACCTCGGGACTGTCAACTGGTAGACGAGCTCACATCCACAACTAGAGTAGGTACACGCATCCACCAAGTGACGCTGAGGATGAAGTCCGATGACATGCCTCGTAAAGCTACCGGTAAAGAAAACCCAACACTGTAGAGCCCCAGATGTACTAACCCGCCTGGTCCCAGTCACTGAGACAGTGGACCCACATCCATGATGTAGTGTCACCCATGGCATCAGGGAAGAGAACATAGGCAAACAGGTGTAGGATCCATGCTCTATAGTAGTACCCAACTATCTCCTCATCTGCCTCCTCAGGGCACTGTGCGAACTCTTGACGGAGCCAAGAGATTAGAACTCTAGATGTGCGAGCCCCTTGCTCACCAACCTCATGCCCAAGGAAGGCCTCTACTAGTGCTCTCCAATCTTCTAACCTGCACTGCCTAGTCACTGTGTTGCCATGAATCCTCAGACCTAGCATCTTCTAACAGTCCTAGAGCATGACTGTCATCTCTCCGAAAGCCAGGTGAAAGCTGTGAGTCTCCGGCCACCACCTACATTTTAGACAAAGTAAGATTACATGTTAAAAAGGCAAGCACATGAACAAATGGTCATGAATGGAGGCAATGATTGAAGATAATACCTGTCAACCAATGTAGTTATGGCCGCTGAGTTGAACTTGGGCAACTATTTACACCAGAATTTGGAAGAAGAGTTGTAAGGATTTGGAAGCTCCTGAAAATCATGTCATCAAGGAATCAGTTGCATCGAGATCGGAGCTAGTTGATTCGGACGCAGCACTAGAATCGGCTTTCTTCAGATAGCGCTAGCAGATAACGATAGAGGCTACGATCAGCGCTGGGGACGAGATACGCTGGACTCTACAAAAAGGGAAAGATTAGAGTCCAAGTTATCTTAAATTAGGAATGTTTTCATTATGCCAAAGATTGTATTGAGTCATACTCGAGTAAGGTTCATTTTTAGGCTCCAGGTATAAATTCCAAACCCCGACTATTGTAAATGACACAATCAATCAAATACAAGTCAATTATTTTTTCGGCTTTGGCCACCCCTTAGGAGTAGGAGTAAAGTAGATCTCGACGAGTTCTTCAGTGAGTACGGCTGCATCAATCCGGTCAATCTCCACTGCTTGTTTGTAAGTACCGTCATGGTTTATACCTCTGTTCGTATGGCTGCATCAATCCGGTCGACCCCCACTATGACTCTGGTATAGGCTAGTTATTGATGCTTGCCTAGTTCAAGTATGGCATGTGTGATTCTGCCTCACACCCCACTGCTTGAACTAGATCAAGGTCAAGTTATTAGCTCTACCTTAGGATGTCAGTCTTTGGTAGATTCATTAAGTTACCGTTATTGCTTATTGCTTTCATCGTTTATCTAATTACATCATTATCACTCTGCCCGATTGAGATTGATCTGGATCAGCCCTATATCTTATTTAACCCATCGTTTGCTAATCTAAAGTTGATCTAATCTACACCTTAGATGATATGTTATGCTTTATCGGCTGTTTTATATCAATCTTAATCGTACATAGCGTGCGGTTAAGGCATGTTCGATCTTGAGTAGATCTATTGGTTAGCGAGAACTGTTTCATGGCCCGTTATCATGGCCTGTGGGATTCTGCCTCTCACCCCATTGTTAGCACCGTGGAGTGGGGATCGTTAGTTGGTAGATCCATTCCTGAGAAGGCATGACCTTAACTATGCGCTATGCCTGAATCGACTGTTTAGCCGATATCGAGCGCTTTCATGAACAGTTCACATTACAAGATCATTGAAGTAGAGATAAGTTGAAAGATATGTTAGCCCCATGATCTTATTATTGTATTACGGCCTGCATGATTCTGCCTCATGCCCCACTAATATTAGTAATGAGTTAGGGTCATCGAGTCTATTGTTGTTTCTATGGTCTGCATGATTCTGCCTCATGCCCCACTGGTCATAGCGATAGATGAGATCTAACATGTTCATTAGATTTATCTTTATTAAATGGTCAAGTGGTGTTGAATTGTTTCTTTATATAAAAAGGAGTTCGGTTACTTATAATCATTGGCTCAGTATGAACCAATCATCATTGATATCTTATTGTCATTGATTAATATTTGCTTAAATAATACTTATCCTGAATGATAACCGATTTTTCTTATACAACCCCATGAGCTTGAATCGATTTATTCTTATGAATATGCTAGAATCAACTATTTAGTCGATCTCCTCTTATATCGGCTCTTAGAGCCGCACATTCGGGACTGTCTGGCAACACCACCATGTTCCGCCCTTAATTACTGATGAGCTTTCTCTACTGGTCAATTACAGGGTCAAATTGACTAGCATGTCTCGGGAGGATTGTGTAGGATCGACCACCCTTGCGCTGAAGCTAGGTAGATCTGCTCCATCGAGCAGACCCTTTCGGCTTGCTACGTGTGTCCTCGACACAAAGGCGAAAATTTTGTGTCGACACACGTTTCGGGCATGCCCGGTGGGACACCACAATCATCATGGCGGTTCACAACAACGACAACATCCTTATGGTACATTATGAAGACCTACCTGATGAAGATAAGGATACCATAAACAAAGCTACAGAAGAATTTTAGAAGAAGTGTTTATTGTCCTACACCAAAACACATGACAGCACAATTATTCAGAAATTTCCACTACCAAGAGTTCTACTACATGGGCAAACAGATACAATCGAAGCTGAAGACAAGCATTTCTTTACGGAAGCCATAGACAAATTTGTTCGTGATGCCATATCAAGCCGCAATGAAGCTTTCGTTGATGCATTTCACAACACCATGAAAGAGGCGATTCATGGAATTCCAGTTGGTCAGGTTGGATCGACTTGTTACAACATTCTAGATCTGTCGACTCAAGGGACTAATCAAGTTGGTACCAGCCATCAAGAAGCAGCACCAGCTGGTAATGGTGATGTCCAGGCACTTTAAGGTTCGTCTAAACAAACTCTAGGTACTACTATGAATCAAATACAATATAATCCTAGACCATCAATACAGCATGTGCAACAGCCAGCGGGGCAAAGTCAGAACCAGATGATCAATTTTGACACATCAGGCCACATACCATCATCAGCTCAAAAAATAGCACCATCAATTCAAAGGATCCATAGAGATATAGATCCTTATGTCTATAATCAAAGACTTCAAGCAGCAAGTCAGCAAAGGACCTAACAGATTGAGATTCCACAAGGGTATCACTATGGCATAGATTATAACACCCTCCACATGATGCCAAATCTAGGATATCAAGGCACGTGGGATTTCAATCCACAAATGGGTCAGCAAGTACTGAGAAATCCAAATCTGCAAGCTAACGAGTTGCTGCTGAAGGTGACCAAGATGATGAAGAATCAGTTTGGTCTGAAGCCAAAAGGGCTGCCCTTTCATACAAACACCCATATCTAGAATGGTATGATTTGGTCGCCCTTCCTACAAATTACAGGCTCCTAGAGTTCGCCAAGTTCACTGGTCAAGATAGTACAAGCACAATAGAACATGTCAGTCGGTATCTTACACAATTGGGTGAAGCGTCAGTTGAGGATGCCCATCGAGTTTGTTTCTTCTCCTTATCCCTATCAGGGCCGGCCTTCACTTGGTTTTTGTCACTATTAGTCAACTCCATTGCCAATTGAGCTGACCTAGAGAAGAAGTTTCATACATATTTTTACACTGGGACTAGAGAAAAGAAGATAACTGATTTGACAACTATGAGACAGAGGACTAATGAATCAGGCATTGAGTTTCTTTAGAGATTCTGAGAGACTAGGAACTTGTGCTTCTCATTGAACTTGGCCGATGATCAGCTAGTTGCTTTAGCTATCCAAGGAATATTGCCAATGTGGAAAGAAAAGCTGCTGGGACAAGAGTTTGACAACTTGGGACAATTGGCTCAATGGATAGCAACGCTCAATAGCCAATTCTAGAGTATGCGTAGAGATACCCAATTCCGGAAGAGCACCATAGTAGCCAAAGCTTATGATCCATACTCAATTGATGATGGCTATGAAGATGAACAAGAAGAGGTTATTGTAGCTGAATGGAATTGGGGTAAGAAGACAGTGATGGTACCCAATCCTTGGGGAAGAGGAAACAAGGAGAGCTATGACTTCGACATCACAAAATCAGACAAGCTCTTTGACTTCTTACTTGAGAAGGGCCAGATCAAATTATCGGACAATCATGTTATGTTGCCCCCTGAATAGTTGAAGAATAAGAAGTTCTGCAAGTTCCATAATGCTACTTCTCAATCTACTAATGAGTGTAGAATTTTCCAGCAGCATATACAGAGGGCTATTCAGCAAGGGAGGCTCAAGTTCGATACGCCTCAAAAGATGAATGTTGATGATAATCCTTTTCTAGGAGATCAAAATATGGTTGATGTCAGGATATTCAAAGGAAAGACTAAGGTCCTAACATCGGCCATATCAAGAGAAGCTAGAGCAGTTGATCCCAAGATACAAATATCGGCTGATGAATACAGAGAGATTAAAAAACATCATGATCAGCAGAAGAGCCGATATGAACAGGGGGAAACATCAAAGGATGGAGTGACGAAGCCACGAGTCACATCTTAGATCCTGTTGAATAAGTGGCGGCAGCAGAAGGAAAAAGATAATCAGCAATGGTTAGAGGATCAATAATACCAGCATCAACTAGAAGAAGGGAGGTATAAAAGGAAGTAAGCCAAATCGCACTGGAAGTGTCCTTTCTTCAGATATTGCTAGAATGAAGGTTTGAAATTGCTTACCAGACATGACTGTCCATAATACAGCAATCAATATTGGGAGTTTAGGCAATCTCAAATCAATCGCCGATCTATCCATGCCCAGGATGCATATCATCATAATAACATGGATCGGTGCTTAAAAAATAAAAGTATTCATGATCGGCTAGGAAAAAGAGTTGTTGACCAAGACTGGGCTAATCATCAAGAAGGAAGCAACCAGAGGGAACATGTTTGGTAGGAAGGCCAATGGTGCCTCGGAGGTTCAACAAGAAGCCAGAAGAGAAGGGTGCAATGCCTAAGGAATAAGGAGATGGAATAGGCTTAGGCATCCAGTAAAACTCAAGTATGGCGTGCCAAGCAAATAGCCGATAGAAAGCAACCATCGGCTAATATTCAAATGGTTTTTCTGTTTCCATCAAAATTCAGAGTCAATGGTGAAGCCCATAGCCGATCCAAGCAGTCGGCTTTGAAAATTTGTTCTAATGGATAATCCAATAGATGGTACAGATGGTAAACTAGGACATGGCTTCATGTCGGCTAATGAATTGAAAGAAGTGGATATTGGTTCTGGAGACAGACCTAGGCTGATGTATGTAAGTGCTAAATTGGATCCGGAGTATAAGCGGGAATTAATTAATTTATTGAAAGAATTTAAAGACTGCTTTGCTTAGGAATACTATGAGATGCCTGGTTTAGATCAGTCAATTGTTGAGCATCGGTTGCCAATCAAACCTGGATATCGGCCATTCAAGCAAGCTCCAAGGAGATTTAACCCAAACATGCTTAGTGATATTAAAAAAGAGACTGAAAGGCTATTGGAGGCGAAGTTCATTCGACCATGCCGATATGCAGAGTGGATATCGAATGTTGTCCTTGTATACAAGAAGAATGGAAAATTAAGGGTTTGCATTGATTTTAGGGATCTGAACAAAGCCACACCCATGGATGGTTATCTGATGCCGATTGTTGATATGTTAGTAGATGCAGCAGCCGGGCACAAGGTTATTAGTTTCATGGACAGCAATGCAGGGTATAACCAAATTTTCATGGCTAAAGAGGACATAGCGAAGACTACTTTCAGGTGCCCCGGCACAACCGGCTTGTTTGAGTGGGTTCTGATAACCTTCGGTCTGAAGAATGCTGGTGCCACTTATCAAAGGGCAATGAATTATATTTTTCATAAGTTGATTGGCAGGATTGTTGAAATCTACATTGATGATGTGATGATAAAATCAAAAGGATACAAAGAGCATCTAGCTGATTTGCGGGAGACTCTAGAATGCACAAGAAAACATGGTCTGAAGTTGAATCCTAATAAGTGTGCCTTTGGGGTATCAGCTGGGCAATTCTTGGGTTTTATGGTCCATGAGAGAGGGATTCAGGTCAGTCAGGAGAGCATGAAAGCAATTGACGATGCGGTGCCCCCAACACTAAGACAGAGTTGCAATCTTTGCTTGGCAAGATTAATTTCATCAGAAGGTTTATTTCAAATTTGTTGGAAAGGGTTCTTCCATTTTCTCCCTTGTTGAAATTAAAGAACGATCTAGAATTCAGATGGGGTGACGTACAACAGAAGGTGTTTGAAGAGATAAAAGAGTATATGAAGCATCCACCCATGCTAGTTCCTCCTCAGCAGGGTAAGCCTTACAAGTTGTACATATCGGTTGATGACAAAACAATTGGATCGGCCCTGATACAAGAGTTTGAAGGAAAGGAGCGAGTGGTTTTCTATCTAAGCAGGAGACTTCTAGATCTAGAAACAAGATACTCTCCCACCGAAAAGTTATGCTTGTGCTTATATTTCTCTTGCACCAAGTTGAGGCATTACTTATTGTCGGCCCAATGTACAGTTGTTTCCAAGGCCGACGTAATCAAGCACATGTTATCGATGCCAATACTAAATGGGAGAGTGGGAAAATGGATTCTTGCATTATCAGAGTTTGACTTGAGGTATGAATCGGCTAAAGCAATCAAAGGGCAAGTAATAGCCGATTTTGTCACCCAGCATTGTAAACCAAGCATGAATTATGTAGAGCTGGTACCTTGGATGTTATTCTTCGATGGATCATCTTGCAAGCAAGGTGGTGGCATTGGTATTGTTATTATTTTGCCTCGGGGGGAGGGGCAAATTTTGAGTTTGCCTTTCCAACCGAGCCAATGGTTACCAACAATCAAGCAGAATATGAGGCTGTTCTAAGAGGGATTCGTCTTCTTCATGAGCTAAAGGCCAAAGCAATTGAAATATTTGGAGACTCACTATTAATTATTAATCAGTTGATCGGCCTATATGAGTGCAAAGAAGACACTTTGAGGAGATATTATGACGAGTGTCAGAGGTTGCTCAAAGAATTTCCTCATGTCTCATTTTAGCACATTCTGAGGGCACAAAATCAAGAAGCTAACCGTTTGGCTCAAAGTGCATCAGGTTATCGAGTAATTCAAGAAATCTTGAGCAATGAAACCTTGGATAATGATTAGAGAGTTGAGATAGTCGACTACCTTAGAAATCCATCATGAAAAGTTACCAGAAAGCTAAGGTATAAATCAACTAAATACGTTTTGCTGGATGATCAGCTGTATTACAAAACGATCGATGGGGCCTTACTCAAATGCTTGAATCAAGAAGAGGCCAAGGTGTTGATGGGCGAAGTGCATGAAGGGATATGTGGAGCTCATTAATTGGCTTATAAGATGAAATGGATTATCCGCAGAACTAGATATTTCTGGCCAATAATATTAGAAGATTGTTTTGAATATTACAAGGGATGCTAAGACTGTCAATGTTTTGGTAATATCCAAAAGTTGCCTACATCGGCCATGAACCCAATAATCAAGCCATGGCCATTTCGGGGCTGGGGAATTGATTTAATTGGCTAGATCTTTCCACCCTCAAGCAAATGACATAAGTTCATATTGGTAGCAATAGATTACTTCACCAAGTGGGTTGAAGCAGTCCCCTTGAAAATAGTAACTTCAAAAAACATGGTTGATTTTGTCAAGGAGCACATTATGTATCATTTTAGGATTCCTCAAACCATCACTATCGATCAAGGGACCATGTTCACATCAGAGGAATTCAGAGATTTTGCTGCCAGTATGGGGATCAAGCTGCTAAATTCGTCTCCTTACTATGCTCAGGCTAATGGTCAGGTAGAGGCGTCCAATCAGATTATGATTAAGCTGATCAAGAAGAAAATTGAGGAACAACCTAGGAAGTGGCATTCGACGCTTAATGAGGCACTATGGGCATACAGGATGGCCTATCATGGATCAATTAAAACATCACCTTATGAGCTTGTGTATGGCCATAATGCAGTCCTTCCTTGGGAAGTTCAGACCAGATCGAGGCGTGTTATGTTACAGAATGATTTGACAACCAAAGTCTACAAAAATCTTATGATGGATGACTTAGAAGACTTAAGTTGCCTTCGGCTACGCGCTCTCAAAAATATTGAAGCCAATAAACTGAGGGTCACAAAATATTACAATAAAAGGGTCAAGAATAAGCAATTTTTTGAAGGAGATTTGGTGTGGAAAGTGAAATTGCCGATCGGGTCAAAGGACAGTAAGTTCGGCAAATAGTCACCCAATTGGGAAGGGCCTTATCGGATCAAATGTTGTGCGTCCGATAATGCTTATATTTTGGAGACACTAGGAGGAGGAGAAGAGTTCAGCCGAGCAATCAATGGGAAATATCTAAAGAAATATTATCCCAGCATTTGGAATAACACTTAAGTAGCTGATTTGTTCAGTCAACAGCTCTAATAGCCGATATCAGAAAGGTATCTCTTCTAGTACAAAAAATGAGCCCAAAGGAACAGAAGCCGGTACGATGCATATCGCCTATAGGGGGAAAGCAAACATGGATGAAGTGATACGTATAATATGAAATACGAGACAAAGGAAAATCATTCAAGACAGGGGAATTGTTTGCTAAAAATCACCTATTACAAGCTATGAGCTGGAAAACAATTTGCTCACTACATCATCGGCCAAAGTATTGAAAGCTACAGAGTTAGTGACGCTAAAGAATTCCTCAATCAAACTCTCATGATCCTCGGGAGGTACTGCATCCGGGAAACCATGAGGAAGAAGCCGAAGATTGTGACCAGAGCGGGCTTGTGTAGTAGCCAACGCTGTGGCAGCACCATGGCGAATGCCATGGAGAGCAACCTCCCTGACACAGTTTGGAATGTCATGCAAACAGACTACTAGAACGGCGCCCCTAGCATTGACAAATCCCGACGTGTGATCTGTGGCTGATCGAAGGCTTTCCAACTGAGCAGTTAGATCTGAAAAAATTCAAATAAAAGGTTGATCAGAAGATCTCGAAGGCAAAGTTAAGAGAAAAGCAAAGGAGATTGTGGTTCCCTCAGATTGGCCTCGGAGGATGATCAGATTTGAATCATGGCTAGAGCCGACTCCACGAGGGAAAGACAGTTGGTTAAACTTTGATTAGTCCGATCAATGGAAGCGATTAGATCGTCATTATCGATCTGCCTCCTCGGACAACTGGGAAGCTAGCGACGAATCAGTGTTGAAGACGATCTCAAAGATTGAACCAAGTCGACCCTGTGCTCCGAGGCGGTGGAGACATCCCGAGTAGCACCTTCCTGGCGATGAAGACGCTGGCACGATGATGCGGACCCGTTAAGAACTTCCTCAATAGGCCTCTTGTTATTCTGCATGATTCAAACCTATAGGAAAGCAGGAACTATGCTAAAGACGTAGAAGATTTTGAGACAAGACGGGTAGTTTTCCGAGCCCCAGCCATGGCCCGCATATATAGCCTGGGGAGGCGAGAAGATGGATTTCGCCGAGGGTATGAAAACTGAAAACAGATACAGAAATGGATTGGCACTCCATAATTTCAGGGGAGAGATAATGAAGAGATAACAGATTCAGACTTATTGCTTCTCCAAATTACAAAACATCGTGGGATGGATACGAAAAATTTACATTAACCAGAAATCAACCCACCAAGACTTCTTTGGATTGAAGAGAGTCTAGGCCCCCACAAGGTCGAAGGTCATCATGAACCAGGTCACATCAGTCGGATAATGGAATTATACCAGGAGAAGGGGAAAGGCCGCCCGCTTGGCAGACGCCTAACTAGTTTCTCGGTGATCGGGAACTGTGGGAAAGAAGCCTATGGCTCTCCCAGCGGGCGTTTGATGAAGCAAACAAGGGGAAGGTGTCCACACATTTTATCCCTTTCAAACACTAGAACAGCTTTGCGAGCATGGAGAGAAGACTCAGGTGGTATCACAAGACTTCTTCTAGCCGCAATAGCTGATCCACTTGCTCAACAAGGCGCTAGAATGAGCGACACAATCACCCTATACACATGAATTCTTCTAGCCACTCAAGATCTTCATAGCAAAAAGATGGACCATGGAGGGTCTGGCGAAGTTAGAGCTCAAGAGGGTAGGTAGAAGAGAAACATAGCTGAATCGTTAAGCTACTCTCACCGGGGGCGGATATGCATTTTGTAGCCGGTCTGGAAGGATGAATCCAAGTGCCCGTGAAGCAATGATGCTCTCGTAAAAGTTGTGAAGCATGGTCTCATGAGCTAACATAGGCGGCGACAAACAATAGACCCAGATCAAGATTCTCTACCCATGACTGTAGACCCATCAAAGATGAAGACGTGATAATTTTGGAATAAAATTACTTTTATTCCAAAATTGGGGAGCATGTGTTTACACCAGAATTTGGAAGAAGAGTTGCAGGGATTTGGAAGCTCCCAAAAAACATGTCATCAAGGAATCAGCTATGTGGAGATTAGAGCTAGTTGATTCGGATGTAGCACAAGAATTAGCTTTCTTCAGATAGCGCCAGCAGATAACGACAGAGGCTATGATCAGGCGGGGACAAGATACGCTGGACTCTACAAAAAGGGAAAGATTAGAGTCTAAGTTATCTTAAATTTGGAATGTTTTCATTATGCCAAAGATTGTATTGAGTCATACTCAAGTAAGGTTTGTTTTTAGGCTCTGGGTATAAATACCAAACCCCGACTATTGTAAAGGACACAATCAATCAAATACAAGTCAATTACTTTTTTTGGCTCTGGCCACCCCTTAGGAGTAGGAGTAGAGTAGATCTCAGCGAGTTCTTCAGCGAGTACGTCTGCATCGATTCGGTCGACCTCCACTGCTTGTCTGTAAGTACCGTCATGGTTTATACCTTTGTTTGTATGGCTGCATCGATCCAGTCGACCCCCACTGTGACTCTAGTATAGGCTAGTTATTGACTCTTGCCTAGTTCAAGTATGGCCTGGGTGATTCTGCCTCACACCCCACTGCTTGAACTAGATCAAGGTCAAGTTATTGGCTCTACCTTAGGATGGCAGTCTTTGGTAGATTCATTAAGTTACTGATATTGCTTATTGCTTTCATTGTTTATCTAATTACAGCAATATCACTCTGCCCGATTGAGATTGATCTGGATTGGCCTTATATCTTATTTAACCCATCGTTTGCTAATCTAAAGTTGATCTAATCCACACCTTAGACGATGAGTTATGCTTTATCAGCTGTTTTATATCAATCTTAATCATGCATAGCGTGCGGTTAAGGCATGTCCGATCTTGAGTAGATCTATTGGTTAGCGAGAACCGTTTCATGGCCTGTTATCACAGCCTATGGGATTCTGCCTCTCACCCCACTGTTAGCATCATAGAGTGGGTATCATTAGTTGGTAGATCCATTACTAAGAAGGCATGACCTTAACTGTGCGCTATGCCTGAATCGGCTATTTAGCCGATATCGAGCGCTTTCATGAACAATTCACATTACGAGATCATTGAAGTAGAGATAAGTTGAAAGATATGTTAGCCCCATGATCTTATTATTGTATTACAGCCTGCATGATTCTGTCTCATGCCCCACTGATATTAGTAAGGAGTTAGGGTCGTTGAGTCTATTGTTGTTTCTACGGCTTGCATGATTCTGCCTCATGCCCCACTGGTCATGGCGATAGATGAGATCTAACATATTCATTAGATTTATCTTTATTAAATGGTCAAGTGGTGTTGAATTGTTTCTTTATATAAAAAGGAGTTCGGTTACTTGTAATCATTGGCTCAGTATAAACCGATCATCATTGATATCTTATTGCCATTGATTAATATTTGCTTAAATAATACTTATCCTGAATGATAACCGATTCTTCTTATACAACCCCATGAGCTTTAATCGATTTATTCTTATGAATATGCTAGAATCGACTATTAGTCGATCTCCTCTCATATCGGCTCTCAGAGCCACACATTCAGGACTGTCTAGCAACACCAGCACGTTCCGCCCTTAATTACTAATGAGCTTTCTCTCCTTGTCGATTGCTGGGTCAAATTGGCTGGCACGTCTCAGTAGGATTGCGCAGGATCTACCACCCTTGCGCTGAAGCTAGGCGGATCTACTCCATCGAGCGAACCCTTCTGGCTTGCTGCATGTGTCCTCGGCACAAAGACAAAAATTTTGTGTCGACAGCAACCCACGACGAACTTGAAAAGAGATGACATCCAAGCCAGCTCTTTGCAGGAAAGGAGTGTACCTATTGTCGTACTGCATGTCCTAGAACCCATTGTGGGTTCTAGGATGAAGGAGCGGAAGGTCCTGCATGGAATAAAACATAGTCTCTCGTTACTTCATGAATACATGTATGCTCACAAAAATTTGAACAAAACATATAGATTATTACCTACCCGTCCGCTATGAGACATCCTTGGTGGGTCTCCTTGTACGCCAGGTCGAGCAGGTGGAATTACACGATCCTACAAAAAAAGTCAATGAAATAGAAATTCAATATACAATGAAACATAAACTTAGAAATGTACAAGTAATTGACACAATTACAAGCATAAATTGAGACATGCATAATTAATTGAATGAATACGACAAATATGAAATAATGAAAACAACCAATAGTCGCACCTCACTAATCTGCCAATGGCAAGTGCATGAATTGTGGCCCAGTCTACCACACTTGCCGCACTCGTACTGCTCGGGGTTAGTAAGAAATGGGGTTCCTCTCCCACTTCTCATTCTTCCGAGTATTTGATCCATTATCATCATGTGCCTCGTCCTCTTCCTTGATCCACGCTTGTTCCAACGGTAAGCTGGATCCGCAATGTACTTTGACCCTTCATATGGAGGCCACTCTCTAGGGTCCTAGAAAGGCACGAAGCAGGGGCTCCATGTGTGCACAAGTATGTCAACACTGAACTTGTGAGGTATCCTACTCTCGATATTATAGTTGTGATGCCAAGCTGCTGCCACCAAATGAGAACATAGAAAGTGGTACTACCTTGGTTTACCACAAGTGCATGTAAAATCTTGGAGGATTACCACATGCATCCTTAACTCTCAGACCTCGTCGTCAGACGTTGTACCGCCCCTATGCTTAACCTAATAAGTCCCTATGGCATGGTCAAAACATGTTATCTCATGTGTGCCAGCCCTTTCATTTGCCTTCTCTAGGTGTTCCTTTTGTTTTGGAACCCATATCTCTCCATCACTCCACAACTTCAATGCATGGGCATGTCTATCATTGAACCAGGCAACAAGCTTATAGAAGGTGAATTGAACGATTGCATTCATAGGCATACCACATATCCCCAATAGAAACTTATTGAATGACTCTGCCATGTTGCTACACTGAAACTCATACCTCCATCCACCGGCATCATGAGCTCTTGTCCATTTCTCCAAATCCCTCATCAAACCTGTGAGCCATTATCTACCTTCTTCATTTGATGTGGTTCTGACCTGCTCCAACTTTTTCTGAAAGTACTTATCCTCAAGCTATTGAGCAGCCTCTTGGAACAGATCAAAGTTATCCTTCACACCATCCTTTCAGAGTAGATTCTTGGCAAGGTGCCGAGTACACCAACGATGGTGCAAAGGTGCATACACCTCTATCTACTCTTGCGTGACATTAAGTATGCCCTGGTGCCTATCAGATATGATGCCAACCTCCCTGCCAGGCCCAACCACATGCATTCAGACTAGCCCAAGAACCATCCCCAACTATCATTGTTCTCCTTCTCAACCAAAGCAAATGCCAAAGGAACCAACTTGTTGTTCGCGTCACAGGATATGGCTATAAGAAGTGTGCCCTAGTATTTGCCAGTCAAGAACATACCATCAATGGGGAAGACGAGACGACAGTGCCTAAAGGCCTTGACACACTAATGGGAGCACTAGAAAGCATGGAAGAATATCTGCCTCCCATCCTTCCATGCATTTGGTTTTGGGATTACTCATAATGCATGCCTGGATTCACCGCTTTGATTGCATTGAAAAGTATTGGTAGCTACTCATACCCATCCTCCTAGTCCCCATATATCATCTTCCATGCTCATTGCTTAGCCCTATAAAGCTTCACCATAAGTTATCACATAACCTCCATACAATGCCTCAACAGTCCTGATAATTGTCCTAACCTTCATGTTTGGTTCTCCCTACAATATTCCCATCAACCGCTTGGGAATGAGTATAGATGTCAACAGCCGATCCTTTAGTGTCAGCACATGGTCAGCACAATTGTGTGGCCCGACAACTTTTGTGATCTTCCACTTTCCGGTGACCTTTTGCTTCCTTGCACAAACCCTCCATGGGTAGCGTTCCTTGTCACACACAACTATGTAACGGCGCTCCGCATATGAATACAAGACCTTGTAAGTACTCTTTCGTATCACTGCAAATGCCTACAACCACCTCTTCAATGCAAGGAGGTCCTTGAATACCCTACCCTTCTCAATTACCATGTTAGGGCCGGCCTCAGGAGCTTCTAGAAGCTCATCATCACATCCTTCTATGCACGCCTGATCAGAATGAGCAAGATCGCTGAACTTGTGAACTCTAGGATCACAGTGGCCAGGAAAGATACGCCTCAGCATCTCAACATCACTCTCTGTCAGCTCTCCAACAGGGTGATCATCATCAGAATCAAGAGCCCTTGTCATCTCATATGGCTCCAAATCATTCATAATTTCAACACTATTGGAGCCACGAAATCCATCTCCACAGTGCACTTGCGCAGCAATAGTGGGCACATCCACATTGTCAGGAATGTCTCCTGCAACATAAGTAGAAAAATGAGGAAAGAATAAAAAAATGGATGTAAGGAAGGGGGTAAGCTCCCAATAACCATGCGGATAAGACACTTACTTGAATGATTCTGTGTCAAAGGGATCTCATGAGGAGGATCTGCCACAACATCATGAGTCTAACAAGCTTCTCCAACTAGCTCATTGGGGGTAGATTGAGCATCGGGAACTGTAGGTGCAACCTCCACATCCATATCAGGTTCCGGGATGGGAGGGTCGAAGTATGCCTGTTGACCCATTGGTGGGGAAAACCCATGAGGGATGGGATCAACTAACACCCGATGCACAACTATGTCCAAACTTTGGAACTGGCACTTCATAGATGATCTCACATAGTTCTCCCACTGGTCTGCACACCCAATTCGGATCATCTTCCTAAGGATGTTGGGAGGGAAACCTCAGTGAAGTACACCCTCAACTATGATGCCATCATCAGCTCCATGGCAATGTAGCTCCTCCTGAGCCCATGCAACCAACTCACTAAATGAAGGCTTCTCATTGAATAATACAGGCACGCTTTGCATCTCAACAAACTCAACATATCCATAGCGATCTCTTTCCACGGTGCCTCCATGATATATGCTCAATAGGTTGTCCATCTAGTAGTTCAAACCAAAATTGAAATACAGTTTGTTTAGTCCAAAGTAGCTACTATATAGTACCTCTCTAACAGATACTAACCAACTACACCCTAAATAGCTATGTCACTAGCTATCTAACTATATTTATCTAACTATATTTATCTCACTAACTAAATCAACTAACTATATCTATGTACCTATGTCACTAGCTATCTAACTATATTTATCTAACTATATCTATCTCACTAACTAAATCAACTACCTACATCATCAAATTTACTAGAAACTACCAAATAATAAAAGTAGCACTACAATTCAAGCTAACTAAGTACCTACATTGCATATTCAAAAAATTTACCTGTCCAAGTCAATGCAACGACACGACGTAGATGTGGACACCGGGACCAGAGCAGGACTGGGACATGGAGGATGGGATCAATGACGACATCGCAGCGTGCTAGGAGCAGGGGCTGTGTCATGGTCAGGGTCACCAGAGGGAGCGCCTATGCGCGCGGCGGACACGGCGGCGTGGGCCAGGAGGGGCGGCGCGCGGTGGGTGCGGGATGGCTGGCGCCCCACGCGGTGAGGCGACATGAGCGGGCTAGGGCCACGGGCAGTCGGCATGGCAGGTGTGGGCGTGGGTGCGGGGGCTGATGAGGGCGCGGGCATAGGCATGGGGGCCAGCGCGGGCGCAGGCATGGGCGTGGGGGCCGGCATCAGGACCGGCGTGGGCGTGGGCGCGGGGGCCAGCGTGGGCGAGGGAGCGAGCGAGTGTGGATGGCCAGGGCTACGTGCGGTGGCGGGCATGGCGATGCGGCAGCGCTGGCTCAGGAGCGGTTGAGAGAGGAAGAGAGAAAGGAAGGGAGGGCCCATACGTAAGACAGGGATTGGCGCCAATAACCTTAGCGTCGAGCTCGACACCAAGATCTACGGCGCCAAGCTACCTGCCAAGTCACCACCACATTTGCGCTGTGCCCAAGACCTAGGCACCAAAATCTATGGCACCGAGATGTGTAAGCTCAGCGCCACCAATGATGGTGCTGAGATAAGGGTCCAGATTTTGAAAGCATACCTCCAGGGGCATATTTGTGAAAAAATTTCAAAAAAAAGGGCTAGAAAACAAAAAAAATCAGTCTCTCTGAATGACTAGGAGCTACATACCCTACATATTGTGGCCTAAAATATGTATAAGGATGAAAATATGTGGTTTGTGATCCATATGACATGGGAATTGGTAGCTCAAAAGGAGAATATGTTGCTACTTCATGAGATCTGTCTCCTTACCAATTCAACTCTTGAGACTTGCGTTTTGGAGGCAATTTTGATGATTGAACTTTCTTTGGCAAATTGGTGACATTTGTTTTTGCTATCTTGTATTGAGCTAGAAGTTCCGCAAAGCTGAGCTTTGGCCTTCCACTTCTTTGTTTGTCACGGCCTTTACCTCCATCAGCTTTATGGGCACCCTCCTTCTTCTCATCTTGATAGACATGCTTCAAAGGAGGATCCTTAGCCGATTCCCCTTGCTTAGTAGGATCAATCAGCCTTTGTTTCAATTGAAGAGATTTCACCTGCCCCTAGTGTCTTCTGGAACTATAATAACTTTGTTGTCCTCTAAAATATCTTCTATTTGCAAATCATGGACAATAACCTTGTCTTCACTTGAGGGCTCCACATCTCTCTCTTGAGCATTCGAGGCTTGAGCTTTGAGTGAATCAGCTAATGCAAGCTGATTCGAAACCTGTTTGCCATCAAGACCAATTGAATCCAATTGGTCCATGTGTTGAGCTTTAGAAAATGTCAATCATCCTTTATCAATGGCTGATTGGATCACTTGATGAACCACATTGCAATTAGAAGTATTATGATCAGAAGAATTATGCCACTTGGAATATGTAAGCTCTTCTAAGTTTTGAATAGATGGCAAAGCATTGTGATCAATTATTCTAATAAAGTTATTCTTAAGCAAGATATCAAAGACATGATCACAAAAAGTAAAGTCTAAGGTGTACTTTGGTTTCTTTAGCCGATTCTTTTGTGGAGACGGCTTTAAAACTAGGCAAACGAAAGGATCAGATTTGACATCAATCCATTTGGCCACACCTTTGTAGCTGCTTTTTAGAAGCTTTAGCTTTGATGAACTACCACTATTGGCCTTGCCATATGGTACAATCTGTTGGCCGATAGAATCTAAATTTGTTTTATCATTAACAAATAAAATGTCATTCTCAATTGGTTTTTTACAACTATTAGCAAGGATATCTCTGATAGATGCAAAAATTGAAATAGTATGACTAGATTGGAGTTTGAGCAAGATATTTGTGTTCTCTCCCTTGTTGATCATGTTGGAGAAGTGCACGTCCTTGATTTAAATGATGTTGCCCTTTATCTCTATAGAACGATCAACAATAGGTGCCAAATCATCTGAAGATGCATCGAGGGCTGCTAGAACCGAGAAAGTTGGCTTAGCAGACCATACTTGGGCACTAGCAAGGGTAGTTAGCCTAGCTGACTCAGGGTATGCGATAGAGGTATTCGGCCTAGCCAACTCAGGGTAGGCAGCTGAGGTAGTCGGCCTAGCTTACTTAGGGCAGGCAACAGTCGGCTCAGCCGATTCTAAGCAGGTAGGTGGCCCTCCTTTGTTGCTTGTAGGGGGTTGATCTCCATCAATGATGTGGTAATCACTAGATAAGTGTACAACCCCTTTAACTCCTGAAAAATCAAGTCTAGCTATTTTCTTACGCTTCTTATGCTTTTCTATAGCAAGACTTGTTTTTTGAGATATGATTAATTCAGAAAGGATATTCTATTGTTCGGCTTTTGTAGCCGAACCTTTGCTTACATCCAAATCAATTCTTTCTTTCATGCCCACTAGCAATCCTCTCTTGGTCGATGACTCAACTACAATTGGCCTCTTCTCATTAGTCTTTCTAAAATATTCATAGAATTGCTCCTCTAATTGAGACCATGAATCAATAATGCATCGGGGTAGAGATGTAAACCATGCAAAGGCAATACCAGTAAGAGATAAAGGAAAATTTTACACTCTCATATAGTCTTCTTCACTTGCAAAACCCAGTTAATGAGAGATATAAACTAATGTGTTCCACAGTGGTTTTACTATCTTGACCACTAAAGTCATAAAAATCAGGTACCCACCAACCATTAGGAGTTTTCAAGTAATCATAGCATAATAGGTATGGTCTATGATAAGCGGGCACTTTCCATTTAGAGGTGGATTCCTAGCGTGGGCTAAATCTTCATCGATTCGACTTGATTTGAGATCAACATATGAAGCCGAATCATGATTGTTTGCATGTGCATATATTGCTGAATTTTCATTGATTCGGCTATAATTATTAGCAATATGTGGAGCCGAATCATGAGTTTTAGCACTCGAATGCCTTGCTAAAATTTCACTAATTCAGCTATGGTCATGAGCAAAATACAAAGCCGAATTATGGGCATTGATCTTTGAATAAGGTGCTGAATTTTCATTGATTCGGCTATCATTACTAATAACATATGAAGACGAATCATGAGTATTAGCACTTAAATACCTTGCTGAATTTTCATTAATTCAGCTCGAGCTAGGAGTAACATATAAAGCCAAATTATGAATAGTAGCATTGGCATATGGTGCTGAATTTTAAGAGCAAATGGCTAAATAATTAGCATTGTTATAGCCAATTCTCTCATTCATCGGCATGTCTTGTGGTGGAACCACATATTGTGAACTTATAGCCGATGAATTAAGATTTACATGTTGTATGTTGCTAGTAGCATCAAAATTCAAAGAATCCATAGTAGACATCGGCTCTTGAACATAATATTTATAATCATGATGTGTATGATGAGGAGCATTAACAAAAGTATTAGTCGATGTAACATATCTAGTATCATTACAGCTAGTAACATCAACATGAGAGCTCATAGAACTTGTAAAATAACTATTGGGATCATAAGACACATTTGCAAGTTGTTCCTCGGTGTGATTGTAGTAATTTTGTGATGCAACACCTTGTTACTCCATGATTTAGACCTTGACTGCCTTGCTGAAGTTTTCAATAGCAAGTGCAACACGTTGAAAAATTACAAACGAGATCACAAGGGGTCAAAACCAGATGCGATCAGCCTTTTGGGCCAGATGCAATGATAATGGCAAGCACAAAAAGATAAATCATTGAGGAGTAGGGCTAGGTCAGAGAGATTGGCTATAAGAGATAGCCGAACCAATCTTTCCCGGTGGAGTCGTCAAAAAGTGTGTTGACATCGGCCAAATCATATACCAGGAGGGCATTGGACGCTCGGGCTGCCACGAACCGAAGAACGCAGCGAGGATGTCACTCTTTCATGTGAGGAACGGAGAGGTTTATAAGCAAACCTCCAAAGAATAACCACCGTGCTTGCGTGATGAAGAACCGACTAGTTTTTAGGCAAACAAGCAAAGAAACCGTTGAAGCTCTCATCCGGGAGGGACCCCGTCAGGGCAAGGACGTCGGCGGGTTGCCCTAGGTCAGCAAGCAAGCCTAGGACACCATCCTTAGGCATCGGATCAAAGGATGAACAGCATGGGGGTTGGAGAATACGGTAAAAGAGAGGTAGTAGATTGATTTTGTGTCGATTGGATTGTTGGAAACTCAATCGGCCATGATCCTCGTATATATAAAGGGGTGGTCTTATCCCAATAGAAAACAAGTCCAAATTGTAATCTCCAAGTTTCCCACGTCCAAAATAGGTCTAAAACCGACTTGGGGTCAAACCGGCTCGGAAACAACAGAAAAGTCGGCTTAGCCGACTTCCTCAGGCCCGGGACACTATTTTGGGCTGAAAATTGGGAGAGCCTAGGTCGGCTTAGCCGACTTCCACGGGCTTGGGACACTGTTTTGGGCTGAAAATAGGGAGAGTCGGCTTAGCCAACTGTGGGACTCAATTAAGCCGACTTGGCGCAGGAAATTCCAGGTGAAAATCTTCCAAAATTCATAATTAATTCATCCGGACTCTAAACGAGGTGATTCAGATGTTTTTCGATTAGCTCGACGAGAAGAACGCAATTGTGAAGTCCATTCTTGAATTTGAGGAAGTTGGTCAAGTCAGCTTAGCTGACTTGGGGAGTCGGCTAAGCCGACTCTGGCTAGTTCAGCACCCGAAAAGTCATTTTCTTCGCCCAAGCGCCAAATATGTTTTCAGGTCGTCTTGATGACAGAAATATGAAGGTGATGCCAATTATGCACTCTGGACAATTCTGCGTGTCAACATTCCCACCGTGAGAAACGCGTTCCTTTGAGATTTACAGACAACATATCATCCACTGGCACCACACGAACGTTTCTTTGGCACATATGACAATCACATGCATGTTACACCATCCATGATCCATGTATTAACAAAAAGAAAGATCTGGCGAACGAAGCATGGAGAGAGGCCGTCGGCGTTCCTGTATGTGCGTCTCAAATCCTCCAATAAACTTGGTAGGACAAGGTGTCTCGTATAGTTGTAAAAATTAATGCACTGGACATGAACTCAAGAGAATCAAAAGGAATGAGATTGTTTTTTTTTGCTGAATGATTAGACCAGTACTCAATGAGTTTGATAGAGTTATTTCCAAGACTGCTATGTCATGTAAAATGAAATGAAATATAGATGAAACATCCATTCTTAATAAAAAGTTTCATTCTACGGTTTTATGGGCATTTAATTTTATGACTCACAAAGAGTTGGTAATCGTGCAAGAGTTTCATCCTCATAAAACTCATTTCTTCTCTACCTTCTTAAAAATGTTGCCGAAAATGCTGATGTGATAGCTTATTAAATACAAATGAAACTTTGATGATATTCCCACTGAGAGTGGCCTTATGTTACATATTTGTAGATATGGAAGAGGAGGTGAAGGCCGTCCCAGAGGCAACCCCTCCCCCGTGAACATGCACATTTCTTCCCATAAAATCGGACATCCTCGATTTTTCCTCACCAACTATCCATGGGAGGATACTGTGGATGAGAACATCACTCTCCATTGGTTGGTAGAACTCTCTAAATTCATTTTTGAAAACAATAGGTGTTGTAGTTGTGAAAAAATCCATAGTAAAAATATGATGAAAATGTTTTGTGAATGTGCCATTATAATTCCTTAAAACCTAATGAAGAAAGTGAGGAGAAAATGATACATCACATATAGATTATTGTTGTTCTTTAAATTCATATGAGATAACATTTATAGGAAAAATTCATAGGCGAGTTCAATGAACAATTGGTTTATTCTTTGAAAACTATATAAATTTTCACTAAGTTTTTACTAAATTTTCATATGCAATACCTTAATGAGGATCCTTGACATGTGGGACACCTTTGTTAGCAATTGACTCCAAACACATTTCTTAAAAAAAATAAAAAAAAAAGTATGAGAAAAATGCATGTGGGACCTAGATGGGCATCCTATAAGCATTTCTTTAGAAAAGAAATTAGAAGACAACTTATGATGATCAAACAAAGTCATGAGTTCGTGACTTTTTTGGTTGGCCTCTAATGATAAAGTAACATTTTTTGGTTTCAAAATATGATATTGTACAAGTTTATAATGATTTTTTATTGGTCTTAGTGATGAACACCTCATTTTTGTCACTAACCCAACATGCCCTACAAACTACAAAACATTACAAAACAGAATGGCCTAACGACCAACTTCTCCATTGTGTGGAGAAACTCGTCATAGAAGGTCATATTTGTTGTAGTGAGTCAAACGTCCATAGCCCATGTTGAGTAATTCTGGCCATAAAGAACTAAAATCATTGAATTGTTTATTGGTTGTTTTACCTACATGAATAAGACAAAAGATTTACGAAATTTACACTTGAGTAAATTAAAATATTCATTGTTGTGTCACAAAAATAACGCAAAGTATTTGAAAATAAGATGACTTGAATTACAGTTATTGTTTCACCTTAAATTTATACTAACACTTTGTAACTAAAAACACTAAAAATATTGCAGACTCTTGTTATGCAAAATTTGAGTATTGGAAAATCACTTTACATGTAAGAATCATGTTAAACATTATGTAGACCATATTGAAGCGGGAGCACAGTCTACATGGATCCAATAGATTCTTTATGTTCAATGTTATTGGAAGTAATCACTAAAAATGGCTTTTTGTATTTAATTGGTTAAGTGCTTTGGACATGATATAAGTACATTGGACTTCAATAAAATTTAAGATTATAATTAATAAATGATTGCAACAATTAATAGAAAGATAAAACAATGGTATCTGTTATTTGATTTGCCATTGAACCAATACTTTGAACAATAATTTGAATGAATATTTGTAATGGTAACTATCATGAGTTTAAATACTAAGAAAATGTAGACATAAGAAAAAATAAACATGTCACTTGAAGTAGTGCAAAATCTGATGCTACATGCAAAACTATTTTTTGTGAATTTGTCATTAAAACAGAAAAAAGATAATTTAGCCTTCAGCCTAAGACAACTCGGCATTTGGCTCATTCATATTTTGACTCAATGGTCTATGTGGGATGTGTATTTGTGGATTGGTGGATGGGTAAGGGACAGAGGTGTGTGTTATTGTCTGGGCTAGGCAAACCGACTAATGTGGGGTGCACCTAGACATACAGGGGTGGTTAGGTGTTCTCCCATTCTAGCCACCATCGCCTCTCTAGGAGGGCATGTTTTCCTCCTTTTCTTGGTCGAAGCACGTGTAGAAGCCACTATATTGTCGATGCCATTGTGGAGATGGGCGGAGGACAGGTTCAAAAATCCAATGCAGGTGGGGGTAGTAATATTCACCGTTGTAGTGGCCCCTGGTCTAGGAACACGGCGGTGGGGCCCGATTTGTCGAGGTTGAGGCGTTATAGCGCCGGTGAGTGGAGAAACACCTATAGTGATGTTTAGTCCCTCAATCGTGATGCTTGTTGTTGTCTGGTGCATCACGCTGAAGCTATACACTCGAACGATGCATCTTTGGGCTCATCGTTGTGTTGAAGTTGATTGATTTTAGGAGTCAAGTAGTTTTATTAATAGAGGCGGTCCAAAATGTGCATGTCTCCCAAAACATCTGACATTTTTAGATACAATCACTTCATTTACGGAAATAACCAAGGAATGAGCGCTTCTCAAAAGTGATTTATAGAGGCGGGCCTTCTAAGGGCCAGCCTCTAAAAATGGGGCCTATTTCTAGAGTATAAAAATGAGGTCCAATCTAATTAATAGGAAACCCCAGAACCTTCTACTAAGATCCACCCACTAGCCACCACTCTCTTCTTTATCTATGTTGCATCTATCCTCTCTCTCCACTACTATCTCCATTCACCAAGATCCAACACCAGCCCCCTCGATCTCCTCTCCCACTAAATATAAGACGGCTACTACCACGGCCCCTACCCTGACCCTGCGCACACCAACCACAATGTTAGACGTCAGCTCGAAGCAGAAGTGCCCACACTAGCATGAGGAAAGATGGTGGCGGCCATTGGTAGCCCATGCCCCATCCCTATGTGCGGTGGCAAGAATGTTTGTACATAGCAAAACCTCCCCGCCGCCACCATGAGGGGAGGACATGGTGGCTGCAGTAGCCCATGCACTGGCCTTACACGCACCATTCACAACATTGAGCTCCTTGCCATGCACGGAGGTTGACCCAAAGCAGAAGCTAGAATCATTGCTTAGGGATGAGTTGTCTAAGTCCTCATCCATTTGCGTGAGTTCACTCTACCACTCTACCTGGCCTTTCTCTCCCATCAATCTCTCTCTCCCTCTCTCTCATCCTTTTTCATCCCTACTGTAGAGCCATTGTCGTGGCCAGATCTAGATATGGGGTAGGACAGATTTGATGTTGCCAATCACTCTACATCATCCTCAACACCATCATCCACTGCTTTGTCCTTAGCAGTGAAGGTTCTCTGGGAATGACCGGCAACCTCGGTAGTGGTGGATCTTCGAGGATGGTTAGCATGTGCAGATCCATGATGGCAAGGTGCAACAACGCCATGGGTGGGTGAAAGCTCTAGTTTGGTTTTGGTGAATTGATGAAACCCTAAGTGCTAACCTAGTTTATCAAAGTGATTATGAGATAGGTAGTACTATTCCAAGTGATGAAGCAAATGAAGATCATGACATGATGATGATGATGATGGAATGGTGATGATCAAATGTTTGGACTTGGGAAAGAGGAAAGAAAAACAAAAAGCTCAAGGCAAAGGTGAAATTGATAGGAGCTTTTTGGTTTAGTGATTGAGACACTTAGAGAGTGTGATCACATTTAGGATCGATAGCCATACTATTAAAAGGGGTGAAACTCGCATCAAAATGCAGTTATCAAAGTGCCACTAGATGCTCTAACTCATTGCATATGCAGTTAGGATCTAGTGGAGTGCTAACACCCTTAAAAATGTTTGTAAAAATATGCTAACACACATTCACAAAGGTGATACACATTGCGTTTAGCACTTGGGAGCAAGGGTAAGAAACTTCACCGGCGCCCTGTACAGAAAAGATAGGGTTTCACAAAGTGCACCGGACACTGGCCTCAACAGGACCAGAGCGCCCGGTCAGTGGAAGTAGTGAAGACGCTGGCATCGGTCTTCGACCAGATGTTGGGTCCCTTCATGACCGGACGCTGACGGGGTGCGTCTGGTCCTACTGACGTGGCAGTGCACAGAGGAGACGTTGAGTGACTGAACGCTGGGTGAGTCTGGTAGGGCATGACTAGACGCGTTCGGTCGTGAATTTTCACGAATGGAACCTTACTGGAAATGATCGGACACTGAGGTCCTGCATCCTGTCACTTTGAAGTGGTGCATATGGTCACAACTTAAATGTACTGATGACCGTTGAGATTGGACAATCAGCGTTTGAAGCAGGGCCACATGGCATGCATCGCGCGACTAGACGCTGGGGTCTAGCATCCAGTCAATCTGACCGGCGCGTCCGATCGCCCCGATTTTTCAGAGGACAGAGGAGCCAACGGCTCTATTCATAGGGGCTCTCTATTTAAGCCCCATGGCCAGCTCAAGCTCACTCCCTTGGTCATTTGCATTGACATAACAACCTTGTGAGCTTAGCCAAAGCCCTCCCACTCATCTCCATCATTAATTCATCATATTTGTGAGATTGGAAGAGAATCCAGGTGCATTGCTTGAGTGATTGCATCTAGAGGCACTTGGTGTTTGTGTTTCATTGCGGGATTCGCTTGTTGCTCTTGGTGGTTACCACCACCTAGACGGCTTGGAGCAGCGGAGGAGGATTGGCACGAGTTGGTGATTGTTCGTGGCCATCTCCGGTGATTGTGAGGGGACTCGTACCTTCCCCGGCGGAGCACCAAAAGGTAACCCTAGTGGATTGCTTGTGTCATTGAGTTACCTCACTTGTGGGTAGGTTCTTACGGTATCCAATTGTGTGGACGAGATTTGTGCAACACCTCTTAGCCGCCGAACCACCAAGTGTTGGTCGACACAACGGGGACGTAGCGTGTTGGCAAGCACGTGAACCTCGGGAGAAAATCGATTGTCTCTTGCCCTTTGGTATTCTCTCGATGATTGATTAAGTATTCATCTTGTGATTGGTTCACTCCTCTAAGCGGTGGTATAATCACCTCACTTACTCATTTACATTCCCGCAAACTAGCTATAGCAAGCTCTTTAGTGTAGCTAGAATTGAGAGCTTGCTTTGTAGATTAAGTTCATCTAGTGGAGCTCTTTGGTGTAGCAATTGTGAGAGCTCTTAGTGAGCAGTGATCTAGTAGATTGTGTGCCTAGTGATCATAACAACTAGAATTGTTGGATAGGTGGCTTGCAACCCTTGTAGAGCTAGAGCAAGTTTGCTTTTCGCTATTTGTCATACTAATCAAATTGCTCTAGTTAGTTTGTAGATTTTTAAATAGGCTATTCACCCCCCCTCTAGCCATATTAGGACCTTTCAGTGGGCGCCACAATGACGAGGGCAACATCTACGTAAGTGCGGACAGGTTCCAGGACGGTGGCAATGCAACAATAACGCATGTGGGCACCATGATGGCAGTGTGGTAGCAATGACATGGGTGGGCTTGGTTGGCTCACCAACGGACTCGATGGCGGGTTTGTTGTGTTTTTAACATGTTAACAAAGGCAGGTGTTATGACACACCTTTGTTTTATATTATTAACAGAGACTTTGTGCTACATTCACTAAAAACTAGAAATGACCGATTGTGTATATACTTTCTGTGCTAATGAGGGTAGGGAATGTGGAGCGAAGGACATCGGCCAATGCCAACACGCTTACCACCTCAGGTCGGCAGATGCACAAGGCACTGGCTAGCCTCCTGCAAGAGACATGGTGGCGTGGGGTGGCAGGCTGGGAAGGGGTGTGATTCTAGAGAAACAGAGTGGTTGTGGTTGGGTTTATATAGTTAGGGTTGCATATTTTTGTGGACCGGGCTGTATAATTAATGAGTGGGTTGAAAAGTAAACTACAAGGCCCATGGGGAATTCAGGGGAGAACTGAGATCCGCCTCAAACCCCAATAAAACCCGCCCTCGCTGCAGGGTGTAAAACCTACACCCCAAAACCTAACCCACCCATTGCCATCCCTAGTTTTGAATGCTACATATCCCAATCTGGTGTATCCTTTGCCGCAAGGCAATGTCTATGTGATCATAAATCTTGGGTCTTGCCCTCTGCATGGGAAAGGAGAATCATCGTTCTTCGTTAGGTCTTAACAATAGTGTTTAGGCCATTTGATATCAACAATATAGATATATAATCTGAAGCTAACTTGGTACTCCCTTCGTTCCAAATTGTATGACGTTTTGGCTTTTCTATGTATATTGCTTTACAATTTATCTAGGCATATTTAAGTCTATAGAAAAAGTCATGTATAACTAGAAAGTGGGCATTCCTCGTTTTAATAAGTGAATTATTATACAGTATAATTAGAGCTCTCAACCAAACTGTTGCTATAAGAAAAAAGAGCTACTCTACCTCAGTACCTCTACATCACTATATGTGACTACATATGTATGTGTCATCATGAGTACCTCTACCTCAGTACCTCAAGTTTCAACTCTACTAGCCTGCATAGGGAATGCATGGTGCAATAGTGTCATGCCGGCTATGATGATTACATGATTTATTTGCTGATCCATCCGAGCTTCCGCCAAAGGCCCCGTTCGTTGGTCTGAAACTTGGCTGAAACTGGCTGGTTTTGTGAAAGAGAAACACTGTAGCGGCTGGTTGATGAATAGTGTTTGCTGAGGGGATCAGCCGGCTGGTCTGGATGGTCCAGACCAGCGAACGCGCCCAAATTAGCATAGACCTCTGCTTGCGCTCCATCTCTATGGGAAGAACCATGCACAAGTTCATCCCCTGAACAGCATATTTAATGGCCATAAAACTATGATGAAATCCCATTAATACTGGGTTTAATCCATATATTAGTTCGTGGTACCAACTTGGTGACGTCGTACGTGGGTCAGGGACGACCCAATTCAATGCAAGGTACTCCTACAATATACTGACTGCAATACTGCCGTACTGTGGATCTGGGAGCACATGTCTCTCGTGTGTCAGTGTGTGGGACAAGTAACTTGCACTCTGCAGATGCAGCTCTGTCGAATGCGCGCGATACGTGTGGATTCGGTTACCTGCGGCTTCGTTCGTCCGCCCGTGACCAGAAGATGCCGTCAAGTTTTCACCGACAAGATGCAGTGCAGCGTCACTGACAACTCGCCATTATAAAAGTTAGAAGACTGACGACTCATATGTCAACCGAGCGTTCACTCAATCAGAAAGCAAACCTCAGTAATCACGTACGTTTGGAGCATAGGCCGTCTTTGGCAGGGCTCTCTCGCGCTCTATGCTACAGTGCTAGAGGAGCCGGAGCCGGAGCCAGGGCCAAAAGAGCTAGAAGCTCCTAGTTCATTTCATGAGGAGAGAGAAAAACAGCTCAATACTACAGTAGCTGATTTAAGGAGTCGGAGCCTCTATAAGCCTTGCCAAATATGCTAGTATAGCTCTTTCTTGGGTCCATAGGAAAGTAAAGCGCTAAAGGATCTCAAAAGTGGCTTTCACGCATTTAACTCAGGAGTGTGAACACCAAAAGGGTAAGATTTGCCATGCATGCATTACCAGGTTGAGATAAGCTCTATTGTCATAGTGTTCACTATTATCTCTAATAGTGTCTGCCACGTGAGAGAAGCTAAAAGACAACATCCAATAAACCTAAATAAAAAAGCAACATGGGCAAGACACTACTAGAAAACTGAATATTCTTGAGGCCGAACCCTCAAGAAATCCATAAAACCGCTAAGGAAATTATCTTGACGGTCAACTCTCAAGGAAGGACTGCCAAGGGTAGAGCACAAATGATTTTTTGGGGGGTTTAGCCCCCGCGAAAACAAAGGCAAGGTCAGTTTTTTTTAACAACATCAAGGAAATATAACAACCCTCAAAGATATGTATTTTCTTGACAGTCATATCTCCATCCGAGATCATTTGGAAAATTAAAAAAAAACTTTCAAAGCTCTGAGAATATAAAACATAATCTTTGGACTCTAAATGATTTTAAATAAAAATTTCATCAACTAGAAATAAAGTTGTAGGTCTCGTCAAGCTTTGCATCTTTGATACAAACTTTGTCTTCATCGTATATTAGTATGTTGCATGTTAGCTTTCAAACTAACTAGACATTTCAAGCTAAGTGTCAATATGCGTTCTCTAATAACAACTTAAAATTGTACCTTTTGTTGGATTAATGTAGCAAGAAAAACCATATTTCATTCCACAACATGTCAAGGGAGCATTTGTGTCTATAAAGTGCAATGTCTAACTAACAAGCCTGCAATGAGTCCATACATTGGTGGTTAAGAGGAATGACTAGATAAGTCAATATTTTTTTCTAGGCGGCTACAACAATTTACTTAGGATTTGCACCCAAGAAAACTAGCACTTCCTTGGCTGCTGTAATAACACTCAAGGAAATATGAATTACCTTGACGATTTCGAATAGCATCTATGGAAATATGACACTCACGGAAATATTGAATTACCTTGACAGTTCAAACTAATACTTGAGGAAATGTGGAATTACCTTGACGGTTTGAGTTAGCACTCAAGAATATACATTTCTGTGGAGGTTCGCTACAGCCCCCAAGGTAATGATATATTCCTTGGAGGAGGTTCAATTTTGCCCCTCAAAGAAATTATTGGCCACCGAATTAAAGATAATCCATCTTTTGGTAGTGACAAGTTATCTTTTAACGTGATAGCCTAATAACCCCTTCGGTAAAAAATACTTTTGAGTTTTTTTTTTTTTTGCAATTTTTTGGTGAGTTGTAATTCTGACCATGATTTTATACTAGAATATATTTGTTAAATCTAATAAATTTACAAGATTATGAAGTAGTTTAATAAATACAAATATACACACATCTAGCTTTTATTTGCTGAACTAAATATTTCAAAAGATACTAAAAAGGTGATTATCTCTTTCTAAAAAATTGACCAAGTGGAGTATCTATTTTTTCTTTCTTACTTTCCCATTGTTACCTTCTACTAATAACCATTTTGTATTTTGGCAATCATAGATTTTAAAGCCTATTTGGTAAAGCTCCGCTCCTGACTTCTTCAGCATGGATTATGTGTAGTGCTACCAAACGGTTAAAATGCAACTGGACTCCATTGGGGACTACACTATGAGCTATGAGATAAAAAAACTTGCTCCATACACTACAGAAAAGGTTTGTAGCAATGGCTTAATTTTTTTGTAGGGGCGGCTGGGGATGGAGACGCCCCTACAATGGACGTGCTCGGGACCCACGAGATTAGCCGCCCCTACAAATGGCACAGTAGGGGTGGCTGGTGATACAAGCCGCCCCTACAAATGGATCAATTTGTAGAGGCGGCTCACTCACCAGCCACCCCCGGTGTTGCGATTTGTAGGGGCGGCTCAATCACCAGCCACCCCTACAAATGTTGCACGTACAAAAGGCTACAGCCCCCTTCATTCTCCTCGGGTCACTCACTCTTACCCGAGAAAAAAGGCTCAGGAGGCCTTGGGCACCTCCTAAAAATTGCTCTACTAAGGGAAAAAGGTTTTAGTCTCAAATCTTTTGGTGGAGAGGTTGTACAAGGTAAGAAAATACTATTCCACACTTTTTTTGAAGTTTTAATGGTTGGTTAGTGAGTAATTAGAGTTTTGGTTTTCTCTCTCTTCTATGGTGCTTGAGCTACTTATGAAGCAAATTAGACCCAAGTTTTGAATGTACGAGTAAATTAGGTAGGGGAACAAGATCATACCCTTATTTGGTCTATGTTTCTTGATTTTAGTGAACAATTAATTAGTTTTATGGATGTTTCATGTGCATGTAGATCTAGATCTAGATCTAGGGTTTGGTTTTTTTATTAATTTTGTTTTTGTAAATTTATGTTTGATGAAATTGGACTAGGGTTTGCATAAAAGATATTGGGTAAAATATAATTATTGCTAATTGTTGTCTTTGAAATTGTTTATTGTAATCAACAAATATGTATTTTAATTATTTATGGATAAATAGGCCATTAATTAATTTTCCTCTACCATGGTGTGTTTGTATGCTTCATGTAATTATATTTGATTTATATTTATATATATCTGAAGTATATACAATTATTCTCAAGTAATTATTAATTTAATTCATTTATATATATATATATCTGAATAAGTAGTCTTTAATGTTTGTTTTGTTGTTGTTGTAAAAGATGGAGTACATGAACTCTTCGATGTATGGTTAGTTAAGGTTCAAGGCATGTTCCGTGAAGAGGTGGATAAATTTATTGAAGCCGCAGAGAAACATGCAACGACGTTGACAGAGAATAAGGATATAATTATTTATCCCTATAAAGATTGCAAGAACCGTATGACATGGACAGATGTGACTATCATCAGATCATATTTGATTATGCGAGGATTTGTTGAGGACTACACAGTGTGGATTCATCATGGTGAAACGGTTATTGTTAATGACAAGGATGAGGAGGAATACGACGATGAAACCCTAGAATCCCTGTCCCAATATTCAGCAGAGCTTGATGCACGAATGGATCCTGAGTTTGGCAATGAACAAGGTGGTGATACTGGTGGTTAGGATGGTAACGACGAAGGTGGTGCCAATAATGATGGCAGAGCTCATGTCGAGGATGGAGATGATTTGGAGGACATGATTCGAGCCCTTGGACCATAAATTTTACTAGAAAATTTGGAAAGTCTGACAAAAGCATCGAAGGAGACTGTGTATGGTGTTGAAAAGGGTTGTCCGACACATTGGACATTGCTATGTTTTGTGCTTGAGCTACTCATCCTAAAGGCTAAGTACGGCTAGTCAGACTATAGTTTCAATGATCTATTGCATCTCCTGTCATGGGTGCTGCCACAACCAAACTCAGTTCCCGCCAACACATACCAAGCGAAGAAGGTTATAAGTCCATTGACAATGGGGGTTGAAAAAATCCATGCATGCCCCAACCACTGTATCCTTTTTCGTGGTGAAACGTTCAAGTCACTAGATAAATGTCCCTAGTGTGGGGCCAGCCGGTACAAGAACAATGACCTTTACAATGGGGACGAAGCCTCCATGGAGAAAAAGAGGAATAAGAAGGGTACGAAAAAGGTGGTACAAGAATCTATCGACAGAATATCGCCGTCAGTCCTCTGAGGGGTATCCCATGAAGGTAGATTGATCGGCAATGGTGCACATAATCAAGAATAAGAAGGCAACAGAGATACAAGAGTTAGACAGGTTCGGGCCGTCTGCACGGCATAATACCCTACTCCAGTGGTCTGTTGGTTTGTATTGGCTATCATATGATATTGCATGTGTTTTGAGGGGGTCCCCTACCCACCTTGTATAGCTGGGGGGTAGGGTTACAAGTCGGTTAGATCTAGGAGATAACCAGTAAGTAAAAATAGATTATAGGAATCATGGGATCGAACATATCCTAACAGATCTCGTAGTATCTTTAGGATATCGCCCTTGATGTCTTGCGGTACACGCTGAGCAATACCGTGCACCGTAAGTCTTCGTCTTGTGGGCTGGACCACCCCTAGGGGCACAACCCATGTAATATGTCATGGGTATCTGGGGTCATACCCCCCATAGCTAGTCCCCGAGCGCCTTGTATCCACCATGCAACGCCATCTTGAGCTTGTCCGAGTAGGTGTAAACAAAGCTGAGCAGTCAGACTCATGGTCCGACCACCCTAATGAGTCACCGAGCAGTTGTGGACTGTAGCCGACTAGCTTAACTGTTCGGTCGAGCACGAGCTTACCCAAGTAAGGCTTGCCAGAAGGATGTAAGGAGCTCAAATTCAAAATTCAAAATTTCCACATTGTGAACCAAGTGTGCCCACTTAGAGTCTGACCACGAGAAAGGGAGATAATCTTCTTCAACTTCAGGAGGCACGAAGTCTTCTAGATTAAAGAAAGCACACTCACCACAAGGTGAAGTGTGCCCACTTAGTCCCCGAGCCTGATAGTAGATGACGTGGTCACGTGGTGCCAGGGTCCAAAAAGTAGAAGAAAGGCAAAAGACCAGCCAAGCAGGCAACCAGTCCACGCGCTGAGCCCTGAAATGAAAAAATGCACATTCACCGCAAGGTGAAGTGTGCCCACTTAGTCCCTGAGCCTGACAGTAGGTGATGTGGTCACGTGGTGCTAGGGTCAAAAACAACAGTAACAATGAAAAAAGTCCCTAGTGTGGTGAGAAACCAAGTCATAAGGATGACGTAGTCCCTGAGCCACAAGTGGAAATCTCGAATAAATCAAGAAGTGTCGATTACTCAAATCATGGAGAAAAAATTGGAGCAATGACTGTATAGTAGAAATTACTAAGCCTTGATGGCATTGCGGAGATGTCGGCGAATATTTGGTGTGTAGTACCAAGTTGGGTCAAAAATGGGTGATATGGGCCGTAGTTGCGCGGAAGCCCAGATAACGGCCAAGCATGCTGCTTTGGGGAATTCAAAAAAGGCACAAATCAGCATGGTGCAGTTTCCCAAAAATCCTTGAATGCAAAAAGTAGGTTGCATGTCTTTATAACTGCATTGCCGCACTCCGTGTTCCCACCTTTGCCACTCCACCACTTCATCTTCCTCCTCACCCTCGTGCTCCCTCATTCGCATTCACACGCGCTCCGCCGCTAGGGCTAAAAAGCTTGCGTAAAGAGGCCAGTTCTAATCTAGATCTGAGGGATGGCGTCGAAGAGGGGAGGTGGTAACGTGAAGAAGGCGGCCGCCGGGACGAGCCGTGATAAGGAATGGGTACTGTCACTCATGGGGGAGATGGAGCTCAATGAGATGGTGGGGGCGGGCGTTCTTCCTGATCGTGTCACCGTCGGATGGCGTCCGGCCAATGGTGAGCCCTATCCGATGCCACACACCGACAAATTCGTCGTGTTCGAAGATTATTTCTGGCATGGATTAGGACTTTTGATACATCCTTTCTTGTGGGATCTATTGGAGTATTGGGGAGTGAGCTTGTGTAATCTTCATTAGAATACTATTTTGCACATTTATGTGTTTATCCACTTCTACGAGGTTTATCTTGGCATTCTTCCCAATTTCAATCTCTTTCGACACCTTTTCTGGCTGAAGAAGAAAGCAGGGGGCGGTTCCAAAGTGGTCGGCGGCGTGTATCTATAGCTCCACGATAGGATGGTGGGCAAATACATTACTGTGCCGCTGAATACCTCGCTAAAGGGGTGGAATACCAGGTGGTTTTATATGAGGTTGTGCTGCACCGGGCCACCGAACAATTCGCTCCAAATGTGTCGTACACCATACCGGGGCAGCCGAAACCCTTCAACTGCACGAACCCACCTCCTAAGGTAAAAATCTTGACTATTGTTCCTGGTGCTTTTTATCCCATGCCAGCGCTGAACAGTGGATTGATTCGTTTGTGGAAAGATCCATTAGCAGGAACAGGCGACGTACTTCTCGGGCGTGCCAAGGGGCGATTGGCCAAAGGCAGTGGATGCCAGGACAACCACTCAGCCAGAGGACATCAGCACCTCGTACGAATCTAGGGGCGCAGGTGCTAGTTGGAAGGAGAGTCTCCCCCCTGGTATCAGAGAAAGTTCGAGGGAAAAAGGCGGCAAAAGATGAGTCGGCTCGAAAGAAGAGAAGAACGGAGGATATAGCCCTCCGCAAGCCAGTGGGCATCTCACTTAGTGGTTATTGGACTGCTCGGACACAGAGTGTGGTGATGTTCAAGTGGTCAGATGACGACGGGGCTCTAGTAGCTCCCCTCCGAGCACTATGCACATGGAGGTGCAATCGAAGGGAGGGGAAGGAGTCCCTGAGAAATAGGCGGAGAAGGCACCGATGGTGGGGGTCGCAAGACCTCTAGCCTAGGACACGTGGGTTGACCCCAGAGCAGTGCCTGGGTGCTCGAGGATACAACGCCAGTTCAGAACCATTTATCAGGAAGCTGACGTGTAAGTATCTTTGCTTTGGAATTGGTTGTTGTCTGATCTTTAAAGTGGTGGTGATCAATGGACTAATCTAATGCAGAATGGGGCGCATAGAGGATCTAAATCCTTCAGGCTAGACTAGCGAGCAGCCAGGGGCTGGTCCCGGCATGGAGACATTGCGAACAGACTATGTCCTAGAGTCCCCGAGCGCTCATCGGTTTGCGGAGGATTTGACCACCGCTGCTGATGGAGTTGGAGGTGGAGAGTAGTTGGCGACGACGGCGGGTGATTCAATGGAGACACCAGGAGCAACGACGAGAGCTACCGAGTCTTCAGAGGCAGAGGCGGGAGCTGTCGATGATGTGCTAGAGTTGGGGGCACAGAGGCCAGTAGCGTTGGAGGAGCAAGCGGCGTGCCTTGATATGGCCACAGGGTGTGGGCAGTCACTCTGTGCGGCCACCAAGCCCCTAGGGAGTGCCACTGACTATGGAGGAAGAGGACTAGGTTGAGAAGATTGAGTGTGAAGGATCACGACCTCAAGCTGTTCGCATCCTCCACAAGTGAGGGGAGGAAATTGTAACACCTCGGGTGTTAGCCTTGCATAACTTGACTTGCATAACATGAGCATGATCATCATGCATTCATAAACCAGCATTTACAATTTGAAACATTGAATTGAAACATATGCAACGTTGCTTGTTATTGCATGTTTCTTTGTACATATGCAAATGATCATGAATGTAAACATGTACTTGGTAGATTTGTGTCACCAAAATAATTTGGCAATGCTTAGGTTCACAAATGGAACATGGATCATGAATGTCTTTTTTTTTCATGGTCAAGTCTTTAAGGCATATTTCATGTGATTACTTTAAATAGCTCTATGAGTGACTACTACATGAAATGCTTGAATGGCCTTGCAAATTGCTTAAACATGCTTAGGATATCATTATGAACAACTTTGGTATTTAGTGCTAGGGCTAGTTTGGTCATTAAGCCATGCCTTGATGTGTTTCCTCTTTTAAATGTGACATGTTTGACCAATTTTGAACTAGGTGTTAGAGACCTTGCATGGAGGAGTTCACTAAAGCAATGTTGTAGTATTTGGTATAAGGAACAACTTTTATTTTTGGGCCTTTGACTGATTTAGCTCACAACATGTGTGAAATTGGATTTCAAAAATCATCAAATCACTGATTTTAGCACTTAGCAAATTTCGCTAAGTCATGAACACCGACCGACTGACAAGCTCACTTTGGGGATGATTTTACTCGGTTTATGTTGCGAATTAGAGTATGCTACCTTAACAAGAGTTGGAGATGGTACATAGATCTACAAGTTTGTTGTTGACGGATTTCGATTTTTTTGCACGGTTTAAGTAAACGAACGTCAGCAAACCGCGCTGTCAGGCATGAACGATTGCTTGTCTGACGAACTGAATCGCCGTTTTGGTGGCCGACCGGCGCAGAGCATTGCCGCCGCGTGGCGTGGGAATCGGCCGCGCGTCGCCGCCGGTCTATCCGCGCAGGCCATGACGCGCCTGGGCGCGCCTTCATCACCCCCGCACCCGCCCGCACTCAGCCGCGCTCCATTTTTGCTTGCCTCGGTCTCCTTCATCGCTCACAGCAGCAGCACCGCTCGCCGCCACCATCGTTCCCAGCCACCGGCTTGTCTGGCCGCTCCTCCATCCCCGCAATCCCACCACCGTCTCCCCAGCACACCACTGCTTCTCCCCGTGCCCGCCATTCGAGTTCGGTAAGCGTCAGCGTCATACAAATGCCCACCGGAGCTCCGCCGCCGACTCCGTCGTCGTGGCCACGCCGCCACAGTCCTCCTCCCGCTCCATTAGCTAGCGCGCTAGGTCCCCCAGCATTCATAGATGCTTGTCCGCACCTTAGGTCGAGCCACCGTAGCCCACACCGGCGTACCGCCGTAGTCCAGCCCCGCCGTTCCGCCATGGCCACCGCCGTCAGCTCTAGAGTCGACGATAAGGCCGGCCAAGTGGCTCAATCGCTTCGCTAGGTCACGTAGGTCATGTAGTGAAGATGTTACCGCTGGCGAAGCTCACCGTCGACGAGCCGCAGCCGCGCAGTGCCAGGCAGCGCCGCTGCTCTGCTTCGAGTCGATGACATGTGGGGTCCCCTGACCACTGGGTCCCACCGGTCAGCGACTCCGTGTTTGAAGGCTAACTCATTTGATTCCAGTTTTTGATTTCTTTTGTGATTTTCATACCTCTAGTTTGGTAGCTCCTAAATTTGTGAAATAAATTTTGTAGTGTTCCTTAGGAAGTGTAGTATTTAGGAAAAATATGTATGTTGAATCCTGTACGATCTTGGTTGTTGTAAATCGTTTATCGAGACCCATCGTGGTACTCGACGGACTACCGGGTTTATATGGGTTCAAGTATGACAGTGCGACCGCTTGCGGATTGCCATTGTACTTGTATTCTTATAAATTGGTCGGTTCTGCGACAGCTGGTATCGGAGCAAGATTCAACGTTATTTGTCACAAGTGTATTTAAAACAAAAGTTTTTGTTTTCCAAAAAACCTTCTCTAGCAACTAATAGTTATATAATAGGTATTTGAAATCTAAAGTGTGCCAATGATCACTTTTCTTATGCCCAAATTAAGGACTATTAGGTGGCTATTTAAGTACTAACATGGGGGTTTTTACTTCGTCGTCCATATGGCGTGCTATAGTATGGATGCCATTCACTTGAGTGGTAATGTATGGATCAAATGCCTCTACGCTAAGGTAAGATGAGTGTATGACCGCAAGATGTGAGCGTGCGGTCGAGAAGAGTTAGCTTTGGTACGGCTATGTATGCATGCTGGCATATGTATATGGTACGTATTTAATTGTGGGTTTAAATTATTGTCGGGTAGATTGATACGGAAGTATATGTATGGGTATACATATATGAAAGTATTTACAATTACATTATGCATATTTCATTATGGGTTTAGGGCTGAAATGAAATTTTATGCAGGTACATTAACAACGAAACATGTAGCTCGACTAGTTACGCTATTTATGAGAGAACGTATGTATGCCACCGTGTCTACCGTTAGAAATAAATTTTTCCTAAGTTTGTGAGGACGTACGGAACGAGCATGCATCATGTTAAATTACCATTCACATAACTACATTGTTCCTCCCCTTATAAAATTCTTACTCGGTTATGTAACTCTTATCCACTATGGCATTGTCTCACCAAAGGGTACATGTTAATGGTGCAGATGGCACGCACCAAGCAGACTGCTCGCAAGTCCACCGGAGGTAGAGCTCCTAGCCGTCAGCTTGCTCCACGTACCCATCAACGTCACACGTTCCTTGGAGAGTTTGGGATGCCTACACTCTTGTCGAGAGTGCTCAGCTATGTAGGCTATCCTGATGGAATGGAACCCCACTACTTCTAGGCGAATGAGCGGTTGGGAGAAGGTCTCTTAGTTACTGTGGAGGCCGTTGTTCGTCCCCGAGGTGACGATTCTGAGTGGACAGGCTGGTGTTATGAGTCAACTGGCAGGACTACTAAAGAAGCAGCTGGCAGGGCAGCCTTTGGGATCCTGAGGGATATCATGGATCATTTTTCTCAGGAGCTGGCAGTCGCTTTGGTTGGAGTTTTTCCGAGGGGCAATCCCTCCACTAACTCATGGCAGTAGGCAAGAGGAAGACCCTTGGAGATTGGTGCAGCAGAAGGGCAGAACAGTGATAACCCTTCCATGAGCGCCATGTTCGCAATGATGAGAGTGTTAGATGGAGTAGAAGGTAGCCTCAGACATGTGTCTGGTGCTCTTGGTCATGCCCACGAGGATCGACGTCAGCTTCAGAGGGAACACGATGCTGAGAACGAAAGGCTCACTGAAAAAATGACTCGGTTAACTCACCAGCGAAATGCAGCTTGGTCTAGGGAAGATGTCCTAAGAGCTCGATAGTTTGAGCTGGGATAGCAGCTGGCCAATGCGGAAGAGTACAATGATAATCTGCATGAAGAGGATCATCTACTAAACAATCAGCTCCACCCTTATGTCCCACCTGGAGCTACAGAAATGGATCTAGAAGGGTACGAGGAAGGAGAAGAAGAAGTGGAGCCTGAAGAAGAAGTAGAACCTGAGGAAGGAGATGATTCTGCGTCTGACCTCGATAGTGATCATGAGGAGGATTAGATCGCTTAGCACTTAGTGAAAGGACTAATGTATCACCTTTATTCATGTAATGGACCTGTAGTTCGAAGTTGGCATTAGTAACCAGACTGTCATGTGATGTTAATCGCATGTTTGGATGAACATCAATGCAATTCCAGTCCTTTGTCGGTGATCCCGCTTTAATTTGCATGCGTTATGAACACGATAAGTGGTCAAATTGGTGATGCCATGTTGCGAGAATGAATTGTTATGCCTCTATTTTTATTGTGCTTTTGAGAACTTTCTCCAGTAATTTCAGTTTGGCATGAGTACCTAATTCATCTGCAATCTCTTGGCATCAACCAATAATCGCTTATTGTTGCAACTTCGTAGATGATGTGCACCCGTGCTGGAGCTGGTGGCAGCCAGGATGGCAACCAGGATGACTTGCCACCCCCACCGCCACCGTCTGCTCAGGAATTCTTTACCCAGTTCCTGGGTAGCTAGAGGACAATGGAAGAAGCCTTGCGCCTCATCACGCAAAACACTGCTCGTGGCCACCCACATCAACCAGGGCCCAAGCCAAATCAGCACAGTTCATTCAAGGAGTTTCTAGACACGAAGCCTCCGATCTTCAAGGTGGCTGAGGAACCACTGCAGGTCGATGAGTGGCTGAATACCATTGAGCAGAAATTTCGTCTGCTAAGGGTCACAAAGCACCTGAAAGCTGAATATGCTTCTCATCAATTGCAAGGACCAGCAGGGATATGGTGGACACATTTCCTATCATCCCTGCCTGCTAACGCGAGAGTGACATGGGAACAATTCAAGATGGCTTTTAGGGGACACCATATTTGCATGGGCCTGATGCGCATGAAAGCAGCCGAATTCATGAGGCTCACTCAGGGAACAAAGTCACTCACAGAATATATGCACGCATTCAACAACTTGTCAAGATATGCTCCAAGTTTCATGGATACCGAGGAGAAAAAGATAGAGAGTTTCAAGCGAGGGTTGGGTACCAAACTGATGAAGACTATGGCAAATTCTCGATGTGCCACGTACAATGAGTTTATTAGTGATACCTTGACCCAAGAAAACCACAACAACATGCATGCAGTTGCCAAGGGTCGCAAGAGGGCATATGGGGCTGGTGCATCCGGATCTTTCCAGTTGAAAGCGCCTATCACAACTAGGCCACAATTTCGTCCACCTGCACCCAAGTTTAGGCCTCCACCCCCGAAAGCTCAGAATAATAGGCCATAGAAACCATTCCGTAAGGCGTTCACTATTGCCTTACCAAAAGGAAATGGCAATCAGGACAGCTCCACCGGATTCAGAAGTAATCAACCATGTTTCAACTGCAACCAACTGGGTCATTGGTCCAAGGAGTGCCCCCACCCCAAGAGGAATGGCAACCCAAATCAGAACAATCAGAGGTAGGTGAATGCCAGGGCACGTCAGGGACAAGTGCATTATACCGCTGTAGAAGAGGTGCCCGCTGGAGAAGTTGTCACGGCTGGTATGTTTCTCGTCAACAAGCATCCCGCTGTTATTTTATTTGATTCGGGAGCTTCTCATTCATTTATGAGTCAAGCATTTGCATCTAGACATGATCAAGAAATAATTGAAGTAAGTAAAGGGGGTTTTAACATAAGTTCAGCAGGGGGTACTGTTACTACCAAAAAGATAGTCAAAAATGTACTCATCTTGATACAAGGGAGGGAGTACACAACAGATTTGATAATATTGCTGGGGTTGTCGATAAGTGTAATCTTAGGCATGAATTGGATGAAGGATCATGGTGTTCTTATTGACACTAGCACCCGCACTATTATGTTGAGAGAACCCACAGGAGGGAATGCTTTTCTAGTTCCACTCTCCCACGATTTCGAACCCCAACATTTAGCCTGTGCTATCCAAACCACCACAATATGTGATATCCCCATGGTTTGTGAGTTTCCGGATGTATTTCCAGAGGAATTACCAGGTCTACCACCGAATAGGGATGTGGAATTTAAGATTGAATTAGTGCCAGGTACCGCACCCATATCCAGAAGGCCCTATAGAATGCCACCCAATGAGTTAGCGGAACTTAAGGTTCAATTGCAAGATCTATTGGACAAAGGTCTTATCCAACCTAGCTCATCTCCATGGGGATGTCCAGCCTTGTTTGTGAAAAAGAAGGATAAGTCACTGAGAATGTGTGTAGATTATAGACCACTCAATGCAGTGACCATCAAGAACAAATATCCATTGCCCCGCATTGACATCTTGTTCGATTAGCTAGCGAAGGCAAAGGTATTCCCCAAAATTGACTTGAGATCAGGTTACCATCAGATAAAGATCAGACCAGAGGATATACCTAAAACTGCCTTCTCTACTAGGTACGGCTTATACGAGTATTTGGTTATGTCCTTTGGACTAACAAATGCTCCAACCTATTTCATGTACCTGATGAACTCGGTATTCATGCCCGAACTTGATAAGTTCGTGGTCATGTTTATCGACGACATATTGATTTATTCAGAAAATGAGTTAGATCATGAGGAGCATCTGAGGATTGTCCTATCCAGACTGAGGGAGCATAAGCTATATGCCAAGTTTAGCAAATGTGAATTTTGGATGAGCAAAGTACCTTTCTTAGGTCACATCTTATCAAGAGATGGAATCTTAGTAGACCCATCAAAAGTACAAGAGGTCATGGATTGGAAAGCCCCAACTTCGGTCCATGAAGTTCGGAGTTTTCTAGGGTTAGCAGGATACTATCGTCGGTTCATTCCAGAATTCTCAAAGATAGCTAAGCCTATGACCAGACTACTTTAGAAAGATGAAAAGTACAAATGGACACCAGAATGTGAAACAGCTTTTCACACCCTCAGAACTTTGTTGACTACCGCACCTGTGCTGGCACAACCAGACATTGAAAAGCCTTTTGATGTATTTTGTGATGCATCAGGAATAGGTTTGGGATGTGTGCTTATGCAAGAAGGGAGAGTAATTGCATATGACTCACGGCAATTGAGAAAACATGAAGTTAACTACCCTACACATGATTTGGAACTTGTAGCCGTTGTCCATGCACTAAAGATATGGAGACATTACTTATTAGGCAATGTATGTCATATTTATACTGACCACAAAAGTCTCAAGTATATCTTTACCTAGCCAGAGCTGAACATGAGACAACGAAGATGGTTAGAATTGATTAAGGACTATAATTTGGAAGTGCATTACCATCCGGGTAAAGCTAATGTAGTAGCCGATGCACTTAGTCAGAAGTCCCATTGCAACATTGTGGAAGCATTGTTGGAAGATGGATTCAACTTGTTACATCCTGCTGTACTACACAATATCACGATCAGTTGTTCACTTGAAAGCAAAATTATAGAGCTATAGCAGACAGATGTAGGAATAAGTCACATCAAGAGGAAAATGCAAGAGCAAGAAACCAAACATTTTAGATTGGACGAAAGAGGTGTATTATGGTTTGAGGACCGGTTAGTGGTACCAAAAGACCAGGAGCTAAGGAGTCAAATTTTAGCTGAAGCTCACTCGTCCAAATTGTCTATCCATCCGGGTAGTAGTAAAATGTATCAAGATTTAAGAACCCATTTTTGGTGGACTAAGATGAAGAAAGAGATCGCAGCCTATGTTGCTAGGTGTGATAACTGCAGTAGAGTGAAAGCCGTCCATATGAAAACCGCTGGATTACTTCAGCCATTGCCTATTCCAGGATGGAAATGGGAGGAAATTAGCAAGGACTTTATCACAGGCCTTCCAACGACGCCACAAGGACACGATTCAATCTGGGTCATTGTTGATCGCCTCACTAAGTCAGCATACTTTATACCCGTGAATACACGGTATATAGTTGGGAAATACGCTGAGATATATGTTTCCTAGATCGTGAGACTGCATGGAGTACCTAGGACCATAATCTCAGATCGAGGACCACAGTTCATAGCTCGTTTCTGGGAGCACTTACACCAGGCTTTGGGAACCAAGCTAATCAGAAGTTCAGCTTATCATCCGCAAACTTCAGGATAGACAGAGTGAGTGAACCAAATCCTAGAAGATTTACTTAGAGCTTGTGTTATATCTTCAAAAGGTTCATGGGAGAAATGGTTACCTTTAGCTGAATTCTCCTATAACAACAGTTATCAAGCGAGTATCAAAATGGCTCCATTTGAAGCCTTGTATGGCAGAAAGTGCAGAACTCCATTGAATTGGATTGAGCCCGGTGAAAGGAGATACTTTGGTATTGATTTTGTCAATGAAGCCGAAGAGCAAGTACGTATCATCCAACAACACATGAAGGCAGCTCAATCCAGACAGAAGAGTTATGCCGACAGAAGAAGAAGACCACTAACTTTTGAAGTAGGTAACTACGTATACTTGAGAGTATCACCCATGAAAGGTGTGAAAAGATTTGGGATGAAAAAGAAGCTTTCACCAAGATATGTAGGGCCATACAAAATTTTGGAACGAAAAGGAAATGTTGCATATAAGTTACAACTACCACCAGAGATGAGTGCAATCTTTGATGTGTTCCATGTTTCTCAGCTAAAGAAATGTCTTCGAGTACCGGAAGAAGCTATTGCACCCACCAACGTGCAGCTTCAATCGGATTTGACCTATGAAGAGAAGCCAATTCGAGTATTAGAGGAGATGGAGAGAGTAACACGGAGTAAGATTATTAAGTTCTATAAGGTGGTGTGGAACAATCATAGTGAACAAGATGCTATGTGGGAAAGAGAAGATTATCTACAAGAAGTTTATCCTGCCTTTTTCCAAGAATGGTAGGTCTTGCAAATCTCAGGACGAGATTTTTATAAGGGGGAGGGGCTGTAACACCTCGGGTGTTAGCCTTGCATAACTTGACTTGCATAACATGAGCATGATCATCATGCATTCATAAACCAGCATTTACAATTTGAAACATTGAATTGAAACATATGCAACGTTGCTTGTTATTGCATGTTTCTTTGTACATATGCAAATGATCATGAATGTAAACATGTACTTGGTAGATTTGTGTCACCAAAATAATTTGGCAATGCTTAGGTTCACAAATGGAACATGGATCATGAATGTCTTTTTTTCATGGTCAAGTCTTTAAGGCATATTTCATGTGATTACTTTAAATAGCTCTATGAGTGACTACTCATGAAATGCTTGAATGGCCTTGCAAATTGCTTAAACATGCTTAGGATATCATTATGAACAACTTTGGTATTTAGTGCTAGGGCTAGTTTGGTCATTAAGCCATGCCTTGATGTGTTTCCTCTTTTAAATGTGACATGTTTGACCAATTTGGAACTAGGTGTTAGAGACCTTGCATGGAGGAGTTCACTAAAGCAATGTTGTAGTATTTGGTATAAGGAACAACTTTTATTTTTGGGCCTTTGACTGATTTAGCTCACAACATGTGTGAAATTGGATTTCAAAAATCATCAAATCACTGATTTTAGCACTTAGCAAATTTCGCTAAGTCATGAACACCGACCGACTGACAAGCTCACTTTGGGGATGATTTTACTCGGTTTATGTTGCGAATTAGAGTACGCTGCCTTAACAAGAGTTGGAGATGGTACATAGATCTACAATTTTGTTGTTGACGGATTTTGATTTTTCTGCATGGTTTAAGTAAACGAACGTCAGCAAACCACGCTGTTAGGCATGAACGATTGCTTGTCTGACGAACTGAATCGCCGTTTCGGTGGCCGACCGGCGTAGAGCATTGCTGCCGTGTGGTGTGGGAATCGGCCGCGCGTCGCCGCCGGTCTGTCCGCGTAGGCCACGACGCGCCTGGGCGTGCCTTCATCACCCCCGCACCCGCCCGCACTCAGCCGCGCTCCATTTTTGCTTGCCTCGGTCTCCTTCATTGCTCGCAGCGGCCGTAGCAGCAGCACCGCTCGCCGCCACTGTCGTTGCCAGCCACCGGCTTGTCTAGCCGCTCCTCCATCCCCGCAATCCCACCACCGTCTCCCCAGCACACCACTGCTTCTCCCCGTGCCTGCCATTCGAGTTCGGTAAGCGTCAACGCTATGCAAATGCCCACCAGAGCTTCGCCGCTGACTCCGTCGTCGTGGCCACGCCGCCACAGTCCTCCTCCCACTCCGTTAACTAGCGCGCTAGGTCCCCCAGTGTTCATAGATGCTTGTCCGCACCTTAGGTCAAGCCACCATAGCCCACACCGGTGTACCGCCGTAGTCTAGCCCCGCCGTTCCGCCATGGCAGCCGCCGTCAGCTCTAGAGTTAATGATAAGGCCGGCCAAGTGGCTCAATTGCTTCGCTAGGTCACGTAGGTCGTGTAGTGAAGATGTTACCACCAGCGAAGCTCGCCGTCGATGAGCCACAGCCGCACAGTGCTAGGCAGTGCTGCTGCTCTGCTTCGAGTCAATGACATGTGGGGTCCCCTGACCACCGGGTCCCACCGGTCAGCGACTCCGTGTTTGAAGGCTAACTCATTTGATTCCAGTTTTTGATTTCTTTTGTGATTTTCATACCTCCAGTTTGGTAGCTCCTAAATTTGTGAAATAAATTTTGTAGTGTTCCTTAGGAAGTGTAGTATTTAGGAAAAATATGTATGTTGAATCCTGTACGATCTTGGTTGTTGTAAGTCGTTTATCGAGACCCGTCGTGGTACTCGACGGACTACCGGGTTTATATGGGTTCAAGTATGACAGTGCGACCGCTTGCGGATTGCCATTATACTTGTATTCTTATAAATTGGTCGGTTCTACGACAGAAATTGTGGTCATGGAAGAGGAGGACACCACCAGGGAGGTGAAGAGGCTTCGGTCCACCCTTTCCACAGCTATGAAGCAAATTGAAGTTAGTATTGCATCAGCGGTGTCCGTCTTTGGCATTGGAGACTATGGTCCTTTATAATCTTGGTGCTTTGTAGGGCATAGCATGAACTATCGTACAATGGCAGCAGTTGATCAAAAGGATGGAGCCCCTCACCAAGGAGAATGAGAAGGTGAAGGAGGCGGTGAAGCTAATAGAGAAGAACATCCAGAGGGCTCAGGGTGAAAGGGATCTTGCTGAATCAAGCGCCAAGGACCTAGAGTACCAAAAGGGCACCTTATCCGAGCAGTTGAAGACCGTCTCTGAGCAGCTAGAGCGCACCATCAAGTAGCTAAAAAGTGTCTCCGAGCAGCTAGGGCGCACCTCTGAGCAGCTAAAGAGTGTATCCGAACAGAAGAAAGGTACTGTAGATAGGTGAGTTTGTTCTGCATTACCGAACAGTCCTAATGTTGTTGTCGACCGTTATGTTTGTAGAGCAAGATGCAAAGCTCGGCCGGTTGTGTCAAGTCATCGATCAACTCCAAGAGGAGAAGGAGAAAGCGTCTAGGGGATTGGAGAAACTGGCCAAGGATCTAAAAGGAGAGTAGTTCGTGGTCGGAGTTGTTGCTAATATGATTCCTTCGTTTGACGAATCCCTTTGGTGTTTGTAGAATACCGTCAAAGAACCAAGGCGTAGTACGATGTGCTGGAGCTGGAGGCAAAAATCCAGAGGGGAAAACTTGATGCCATGGTGGCCAAAGTCAGGCTAGTGCTCGACTATATTGACATGGAGGTAGCTCCTTAGCCCAGTGATAGGACGCCCCATCCGGATGCCATCATTGATAGGTGCAAGGCGACATGGGAGAACTTCAAAAGCTTCAACCGAGACACCACTATCTCTGTCATGACACATGCCCTGGTAGTGGTCTGGTCTCACTACCCTGCAATCAATCTTCAAGTGATAGGAGCTGGATTCACCAGAGGGACGGGTGCAATGAAGCAGGAGCAGCTGAAAGATGAGCTAGAGGACACGGCAAAGAGGCTGGCTGGCGATGTTGATCTATTTGGCGAGGTAGACAGTGGGGGCCAAGCTCAACAACTTGAGTGGAGAGGAACCTGCATGGGACAACTGGAGAGGAGAGTTAGATGCGCGAGGGCATAAGCAAACATTTATGTATTTGTATAAATGTTTTAAGTAGACATATGCATGTTCAGGCTGCTTGCTAGCGCTTGCAGAGAAAAAGAAACATGTTATTAACCCTAACGCATTTATACGTGGTATAAGTAGGATCTGAGCATGGGCTAGAGCCCATAGCACATGTAGGGAGAGATTAGAGATAGGGTTTTCTCCAAAGAACATAAAGCAGAACGCGTGCTGTTTGATGGTTGGCAAAATATCTTAAAGATATTTTAGTATGGAGAAACAGGGTAGAGCATTTATGGAGATTACGTATAATTGCCAGAGTATAAGGAGTAGCTTGGAGCTAGTGATCATAAATGGAGATTAAACTAGAGTAGAGAAATAATGGAGACAAATTATGGCAACAAAAACTTCATTCGTTATGGAGTGAAGAGTACATATCTAGAGCGTTTCAAGGATAGAAACGTATAAGGTGCTTAATGTGCCACAAATTGGTGATATCGATTCCCTCCATGTCACATAGCTAGTAAGACCCTGGTCGGGTAACCTCTTTGACCATGTAAGGCCCTTCCCAGGGGGAGGAGAGCTTGTGCATCCCTTCAGTTTTCTGCTTTCTGTGGAGAACAAGGTCACCGATCGCAAATGAACAACCTTTGATATTACGATTGTAGCATCTTTGCAGGCCTTCTAGGTATTTGGCCATGTGGATGCAAGTGAACAAGCATTCCTCTTTGGCTCTGTCGATGTCCTCTGTCTGAATAGCTGTGGCTTGCTCTTCATTATAATGTTCCACCCTAGGTTCTTGGAAGGCAATGTCTGTCGGAAGTATGGCTTCTGAGCCGTAGACCAAAAAATATGGAGATACACCGGTGTTGCAACTACCTTGAGTGGGTAGTCCCTAGACCATAGCTAGGAGCTCTTTGAGCCATCTGCCCGGATGCTTTTCCTCTTTCTGGTATAATCTCTTTTTTGAGGGCATTGAGGATCATGTCGTTCGCCCATTCGACCTGGTCGTTCGCTCTAGGATGGGCAACAGAGACATATTTGATGGAGATGCATTGGTCTTTGTAGAAGTCCCAAAAATGATGACTAGTGAATGTACTTCTGAGGTCGGTGATAATGCTGTTCGGGAGGCCGAATCTATGGATGATATCTTCAAAGAGCTCGACTGTCTTCTTTGCAGTGGCCAAAACAAGAGGCTTGTATTTGATCCACTTGGAGAACTTGTCAATTGTGACATATACATACCAAAAACCGTCCGATGCAGGCTTGAAAGGCCTGATCATGTCTAGTCCCCAGCATGCAAAAGGCCAGGAAGCTGGGATGGTCTGCAATTCCTACGCCGGCACGTGTATTTGCTTGGTGAAAAATTGATATCCTTCACAATGTCAGATGAGGTCTTCTGCATCGGCGATGGCCATGGGCCAATAAAAACTAGCATGAAAAGCTTTGCTGACCAAGTTTTGGGAGGCCGCGTGGTTGTCATAGGAACCAGCATGGATTTCAAGGTGTAGTTTTGCACCCTCTTCTCAGGTGATGCATTTCTATAGTATCCCTTCCTTGGCACTTTTCCTCATCAACTTCCCATCCACCATCACGTAATGCTTGCTGCGACGGATGAGGCGTTCAATTTTGGTCTTATCAGCGGGTACATCGGTGCTGGTGAGGTACTTGATGAACTATTCCCTCCTATCTACGACCGGCGAAGGTACTGTAAGTACCAGCTGCTCGGCGGGGGAATTTTCTTGATCTTCCTTCTCTTCCTTAATAGACGACGTAAAGAGGTCTTGAACAAAAACCCTAGGTAGAATCGCGGTGCGAGAGGAGCCTATCTTAGATAGGTGGTCGGTGAGCTAATTTTAGTCTCGTACCACATGGTGGTACTCGATACCGTAGAACTTTCCTTCGAGTTTCCTGATCTTGGTGCAGTATGCGTCCATCTTCTCACTAGAATAGGACCAATCTTTGTTGACTTGATTGATGACCAGCACGGAGTCTTTGTATACCATGAGGCGTTTAACGCCGAGCTCGACGGCTATACAAAGTACGTGGAGACATGCTTCATATTCCACGGTGTTGTTGGAAGCTAGAAAATGAATTTGGAGGACGAAACGAAGCTTGTCCTTAGTTGGAGTAATGAATAAAATGGAAGCACTAGCACTGTTGATGTTGAGGGCGCCATCAAAATACATTACCTAGTGCTCGGGGCAAGTAGCGGGGATGGGCTCTTGGATCTTAGTCTACTCAGCGACAAAGTCAGCCAGCGCCTGTGACTTAATGGTAGGCCTGCTTCTAAATTCTATGGAATAAGTGAGCTTGACTGCCCACTTGATGATGTGGCCATTGGCCTCTTTGTTATGGAGGATGTCCCCTAGAGGGAACTCGGTGACCACAACGATCTTATAGTATTCGAAGTAATGGCGGAGCTTGCATGACGTGACCAAAATGGTGTATAACAGCTTCTGAACCTAAGGGTAACGAGTTTTGGACTCATTAAGAACCTCACTAATGAAGTAGACCAGGCATTATACCTTATAGGCATGTCCAACTTCCTTGCGCTTGATGACAATAGTTGTGCTAACGATGCAAGAATTGGGGGCGATGTAGATCAATAGTGTTTTGTCTGGTTGAGGCACCGTCATGATCGGAGGCTTCGTTAAAAATGACTTGAGTTGCTCAAAGGCCATATCAGCTTCCTCCGACCAGGAGAAGCACTCAGAGGTCTTGAGTAGTTTGAAGAATGGTAGTCCCTTTTCACTGAGGCATGATATAAAGCGGCTAAGAGCAGCCATGCACCCTATGAGCTTCTGTATATCCTTTACATAGGTTGGCCATTTCATATTGGTGATGGCAGAGACCTTGTTGGGGTTGGGTTCGATACCATGAGCACTGATGATATAGACTAGGAGTATGCCAGATGGAACTCCAAAGATGCACTTTGAAGGATTCAACTTCTATCTATATCTTTTCAGGTTGGTGAATGTTTCTTCGGAGGTCGACGATGAGACTATCGATGGTTTTGCATTTGATGACCACATCATCGATGTAAGCTTTGACATTGTAGCCAATCTATTGGTCAAGGCACATTTGGATGGCTCTTTGGTAGGTTGCCCTGGCGTTCTTGAGTCCGAAAGACATGGTGGTATAGCAATATGCACCAAAAGGCATGATGAATGACGTTTTGATCTGGTCGTCTTCTTTGAGGGATATCTAGTGATAGCTGGAGTAACAGTCGAGGAAGGAGAGGAGTTCACAGCTGGCGGTGGAGTCTACAACCTCGTCTATCTGAGGTAGACCGAAGGGGTCTTTAGGACAGTGTTTGTTGAGATCATTGTAATCAACGCACATCCTCCATTCTTTATTCTTTTTTGAACAAGAACTGGGTTTGCTAACCACTCAGGATGATACACTTCTTTAATAAATCTGGCTGCTAGGAGCCATTTCATTTCTACCCTAATAGCCTTCTTGTCTGGTGTGAATCATTGGAGCTTCTGCTTGATTGGCTTGGCGGTCGGTGAGACATTCAAGGAGTGCTTGATCTTCTCCCATGCTACCCCCGGCATGTCTGTAGGTTTCCAAGCAAACATGTCAGCATTGGCACGAAGGAAGGAGATGAGCGTGCTTTCCTGTTTGGGGTCTAGGCGATCTTGGTGGCATTGTCGAGGCTGAGGCCAACCTCCTTTGTTTCCTTAGACTTGGTGAAGGCGCGAGGAGGCTCCAGCGCTGGGATCTCTAGGTCATCGGTGAGCACCGTCTTGGTATCGATGACCATGCTAGCCATCTAGATGGAGAGATTGGTGGCTTCGACGAGGGAGAGACTCTCTGTTTCATAGGCATAAGCAATGGAGAGGTTGGCTCACAGAGCCAGAACTCCTACAGGCGAAGGCATCTTTAAGACCAGATAGGTGTAGTGTGGTATGGCCATGAACTTGGCTAGAGCTGGCTAACCATGTATGGTGTGGTAGGCGGTGTTGAAGTCAGTGACGTAGAAGTTGATGTGCTCGACACGGAAGTTGCTAGCCAAGCCAAATTGTACCGGGAGGGTGATCTCTCCAAGCGGTTTAGATGCCCTGTCTGGTATCACACCCCAGAAGGAGGAGTCAGAGGGAGTGAGGTCTTCTATTCCAAGGCCCAGCTCCTTTAGGGCTTCAGCGAAGAGCAGGTTCAAGGCACTTCCACCATCGATGAGTACATTCCTAAAGAGTACTTTCTTGAGGGTAGCATCGATAATTAGAGGGAAATGCCCTATGTAAGGGATGTCCCCCCACTGGTTGGCCCTATTGAAGGTGATGGGGACCTTAGACCAGGGGACGATAGCTAGGGTTGGTGATGCGGTCTTCTATGTTGATGGCGAGCACTCGGTGGGCTGTGAGTTTTCAATCTCTTCTACTCTCGGAGGCAGTGAGGCCCCTGAAGATAGTGGCGATCACTTTGTCATGATCCTGGAAGGCGTTGTTGTTGTCCCTGGGTGGTCGGTGACCTCTGGCTCTGTCGTCGTTGTTGTTGTCCTTCTTTTTGGCCTAGAACTCCTTAGCCAAGCCAAGGCAGTCCTTCATCTTGTGCTTGCTATTCTTGTGGAGGGGGCACGGGCCTTCAAGGATTTTCTTGTACTGCTCATCATAGTTACATTTGGCACGAGGTTCATCAACAGTGGCGACAATGTTGTCTGGTCGGAAGTGGTGATATTGACTAGCTTTGGACCCTTCTGGCCTATCATAGCCGATGTCTTGATGGTGGCCATAGTTGCCGTAGCGGCAGTCACTGTGGCATCATTCATTAGGGCACTCATCGCTGCGGCAAGTTGGGCGATGAGTCGCATCCTCGTTCAAGCAAACTTTGGCCTCTTCAACATCGGCGTACTGATCGGCGGTCGTGATCATCTTGTCGATTCCCTTTGGTGGCTTATGATTGAATTTGGAGCAGAGGTCATGGTGATGGAGTCCTTTGATAAAGGCGGTGATGACTTCTGCTTCCATGATGTTGGGAATAGAATTCCTCATCTCGGAAAATCATCTGATGTAACTTCAGAGGAGCTCGGATAGTTTCTGATATATGTGATTCAGATTGTGATTGGTGCCCGGCCGAGTACATGTAGCCATGTAGTTGTTAGTGAAGACCTTCTTCAACTGCTCCCAAGATCCAATGGATTCTGGGGTGAGGCTCGTGAGCCAGTTCATTGTAGTTGGCATGAGCATGATGGGAAGATTGTTTGCTATGACACTGGTATATCCCCCGACAACATGCACAGCGGTGGCATAAACTTGTAGCCAATGTGTGGGGTTCATCCGACCCTCGTGGGGCTTGACCATGGTGATCTTGAAACCACGGGGCCACTGGAGTGTTCGGAGTGCTCTCATGAATGCTCGAGGCCCTTTAGGATTGTCACCGTCGGGATCTGTAGCATTGTCGGCATTAAGTGGCTGGAGGGATGCATCCGGATTACCAAACTCTTGCTCGTATTCTTGACGTCGGCATACTTCCTCTTCATGGCCAGAGAAACGGTGCCCATCGATATGACATCGCGCATCCTAGAGGTTGTTGATGTGTGCTCGAACATCTTGATCGACATCTTGGTCAAGTTGGCAAGGGTAGTTGATGTGGTTGCCCCTAGCTCCCCCCTAGAGGGGTTATCCATCATCACGATGTTGATTGGCAAAATGTTTTCTACTAGGGTGGCATTTGGATCTTGGTGTGGCGGATCGATGATTCGAGCTTGTCGAGTAAGAAGGTCCCTGATCCTGGCAGATCTCGTTGACATGGCAGGGTGCAGCTTAAGCATTGCGGCGACCTTGGTGACCTCTGGCGTTTGCTCGAGCCGAGCAAGCTCATTAGCGGCCACGGCATATTTGGTGCTTGGGGTCTTGTAGACATCATGACCGTCGACATGGATGAATTTGTCATCGAGGTTGCGGCAGAGTGGGCGTGGCCTCCCTTGTAAGTTGAGCTGTTCTCTGTTGCGAGCAGCCTCGGCTAGCACAATGGTGGCCTCATTCGCTTAGCACTATGCACGGTTGGTGTTTCTATTAACATGAGCCACACGGTCCTCATCGGTTTCTCCATCCCGTGGAGGGCTATCGACGCTGACATTAAAAATCTCGCCTCCTCAGAAGGGTGGGAAAGGAGGTTGCATGGTAGCGGTTTCGGTGACAGTCTCCATAGAGCCCTAGGACTTAGAGTTTGGGTTTTCCTCTAGGATGGTGTGGAGGGATGCTTTAGAACATCGGCCAATTTGCAGTATATTGATAGTCGGTGAGAGCTGGTCGGCGATCGGGTCGGCAAGAGGATAGATGTCTCCCACCTGGTCAGTGAATTTCCCCCTTAGGGCATCCTAATGGATGGTGGCCGTAACCCCTAGAGTTTCCTGATCAGCCTCTGATAGATCGGAATTGGAGGGTGGTCGGTGCTGAACCAGAGTGGTCAGAGCTGATTTCATGATGGAGAGGCAGTTGGTGAGCTTCTGGCCAACCTGATCGATGGATGTGATCAGATCATCATTGCCGATCTGCTCCCTCAGGTAGCGGGGGAGCAGGCGGCGAGTTGTTGGTGAAGATGACCTTGGAGGCAGTTCTGAGATCATATCTACTGTGCAGGTGTTGGTGTGGCTGGCATAGAATCAATCTGCACTAGCTTGATGATCTTTTCATCTCCGTCAGCATTGATGACCTAGGAGATCAATCCGACCGTAAAGATCTGGTCGGGCTTTGGGGAGGACGAAGAGCCTACAAAATGTACCATCTTGTTCATCATGGAAACAGCACGCACACCCCTACCTGGCATGCCAACTATCAATGGAATGTGGCAGAACCTCCTAAATCATAGGGCCCACATGCACCTATCACTGTCCGACGACCTTTGACATCTGTGCACGTGTTTCCAATAACTTAAGAAGATTGTCGGGTGTCCTCGGGGAACCCCGAATCATCCACAATTTTCGAGCAGGATCACATTACAAAGTCATTGCAGTATTACAACATTTATTCAAATATCTACACCAGAGTAAAAATAGCAGAAGTCTTACAATAACATAATTTACAAAATAGTAGTTTCAAACCTTATAACTAAGTTTGATAGTTAATACAAAACATAGTAGTGGAGTGGCATTATACATAATACAAAACACACAATAGAACTGCCCTGCCCAAGGGCCACACATTTACTTCTCATCGTCAGATTGAACAATAGTCATGCAGCACGATCCAAAACAGATCTGCTCATGAGGTTCACCTGCAACAAGGGTCAACAAACCTTGAGTACAAAAGTACTCAATAAGACTTAACCGAAATAAAACTGAGAAGACTCAAGAATGCAGGCTTAGGGATTCAAGGTATGGTTTTAGCAATAATCAAAGTAATTTTTGTGTAAAAGCTCTTTAACAAAATTCTTTATTTCAACAGTTAAAACTTCATAAAATCATATTCAAAGATGACATGATCCGTAATGAGATCATGAAACTTCATATCCAACACCTTCTCAAACCATTCTCAAGTTCTAGTTATTAATACTACGATGATGAACAGTGAGTTGAGTCTCCATAACCGAGGAGCAACGACGATTCGAACCGATTAAGACCCAGCTGGGAATTCCAGACCACACGACATATGCAGGTCCCCGACCTACATATACCAACCTACTCTTGGATCCTCTAAAACAAGAACGGGTCCGCGCCACCCGAGAATATAGTACTCCACCATTCCAGCCCATGGCCATGTGGGTACACGCTATTCCCACCATCTCTCCACTCCTAGTGCGCAAGTAGCCATTCTCATACTAGAATCACCAAGTTAAGGCTTACCGGAGTATGTGGTTAGTACTACAAATTCTCACCTCATGCAATTCAACAACGGACGTGCCTTAATCGACACAGGCAGAAAGAACCCGCTCATAAGACCTCCATGTCTTGTGGCTCACACACACCGAGTCCGCCCAGTCTAGATTTATTACTCCACATTCCCATATCACAGGATAACATAAGTAACCAAGGTTCCATTTAAAACTTGCAGGTGGCAGGTAATCACCCGACTTTCATCGTTCTAAGCATAGCTAAGCAAAACTAGGCATGTACGAATTTAAAATTGGTAATATGGTAAATATGGACTAACAAGGTTGGTAATGTACCAATTTGGCTTGTACTTGACTCCTAATCACTTAATGCAGTAAAAAGAAGCAAAAGCTAAATCAATTTGTAAAATACAAGGTAGGGTTGTATGCATCCGGGGCTTGCCTTCGTTGATGGAAAAGTCCAGCTCCTGCGACGTTTCACAAGTATTCGATTCGACCCCAACAGACGGATGAACCTCCTCCGCAACTTGATTAACTACTACGTGATCACCTTCGATCACTACACAAAGTAACAATGCCATGTTTAACATGATGCTGAATACGAAACATGATGCTCGATGATGGATGCAAAAATTAGCAATTTGAATACAACTTTCCTTCGCGATACAGTTACAAGTCAAACTAACCAAATCTTTTTCATACTACTTACATCAATTGCCAAAGATCATTACCAACCAATGACCCAAGGACATCACTCAATAAAAAATGCAAACAAAACCTAAATCATTAAAGGTTACTATTTGCTTTTATGAATTAATTAACTAATTAAGAATTATGAAATAAATCAACTTGTTCCAATTGACCTCAAAATTTTTTTGTAAATGTTCATTCCATGATAAGTAAGTAACAAAACAAATTTCATAGTTTTTGGACAATTAAATAAGCCTAGAAAAATCATGGAAATCCATTTATTAATAAATTGAGCAATTTTTATCACATTCAAAAAGTACTAAAAACAACATTTCATATTTTTCTTAAATATTATACATCACAGAGAAGTCACACAAAACTTTTCATAATTTTTGGAGCTCTAAATAAATCTATACAAAAATAACAAAAATAGACACTATTCATTCAAATCTGAAAATAGAAAAATCCATTTTGAAATCACTGAGTCACTGACACCTTGACCCCACCTGTCATCCCCTTCCTCCCGCGTTGACCATGGCAACGACGGCGCTGACTGGTGATTCCTCACCGACGGCGAGACCAACGGTGACGACCAAGGTACCAAAACACTACCCTCGACTAGGCGCATCGATCTAGGGCACAAGCTAGGCTAGCTACGGACTGGACCGAGCACTATGCCGGCCATGGCGGACATGGTGGCACGGCAGCGCTACGCCGGCAACGTGAAACCAGTAGAGCTTAAACAAAGGATCCAGGAAGCACCAGTAGCTCACCCTAAACGCGTTGAAGCAAGGAACGAGGTCGGAGAAGCAACGGAGAGGCATGACGACGACCACGGTGATCACGGCGGAGCAAAGATCGTCGGTGAAGGAGAACCGGTGACTGCAGTGATCAAAAAGAGTAAACAACAATGGATTAAGTACTACAGCATCGAGACGAAGCCGTAGGTACACTGATCATGGGCAACGGCTCACCGGAGGGTTCTGGCCACGACAACACGCCCGCAGCGGTGAAGTTGCCGGCCGCGAGGAAGAAAGACATGGACAGCGGATTCTCGGCGAAATCTGTCGACCACAGTTGGCTAGGTGGATGTGCAAGAGAAAGATGGAACTGGAACGGCCTTTACTAAGACAGCAACGGTGCTGGGGAGACGATGCGAGCTCGCCGGAGCGATGACAACGGCGGCGGCGGTGAGAACAGAGGAAGAAGAAAAACGACGACGACGGTGTTTCGGTACTTATAGCGCGGCTCAGAAGCTCAAGGAAGCCACGACGGAGCCATTTCCACGCTAGCGCGACACCAAGGACGGCCACAACGCGCCTGGAACGCCGAAGAAGGTCGCCGGCCATGTAGCTTAGACGGTGAACACTGTTCATCAAATTTACAAAATTGCCATCCAGTTTGAAACTCAAATTACTCCCAAATTTTTATAACAACTCAAAAATCTCCAAAAATAAAAGTTGTTCAAAATCAAAAGTTCTACAACTTTGCTTTTATAACCACCCCCAATTCGGTCTAGATTTTGAAATGAACTTTTGAATTCAAATAGGTAATATTTAACGAATTACGCCTTTTTGAATTACTCCAAATTTTTCATAACAACTTTGAAAACTCCAAAAACAAACTTTGTATAACTTGTCAAGCTCTACACTTTTGCTTTTGGGCTCAACCCCAAAATATACTTAGATTTTGAAATGAGTTTTTAGGGTAGGATTTAAATGCTGAAAATCAGGGTTTTTCTCGAAAATTTAAAATCCAAGCAAACTTTGAACTTGAGTCAAACAATACAATTCAACACATACCACATAAATATAAACTTATTTTAGTGTATGCATCTCAAAGTTTTCACCAAATGCCAAATGCTTTGCAATGCGTATGATGACATGTCAGGTTTTAGTATTTAAACACCCGAGGTGTTACATGGAATATCATCAATAGTCCTCCGAGGGGTATCCCATGAAGGTAGATTGATCAACAGTGGTGCACATAATCAAGAACAAGAAGGCAACAGAAACACAAGAGTTAGACAGGTTCAGGCCATCTGCACGATGTAATACCCTACTCCTATAGTCTGTTGATTTGTATTGGCTATTGTATGATATTGCGTGTGTTTTGAGGGGGTCCCCTACCCGCCTTATATATCTGGGTGGTAGGGTTACAAGTTGGTTAGATCTAAGAGATAACCAGTAAGTAATAACAGATTACAGGAATCATGGGATCGAACATATCCTAACAGATCTCGTAGTATCTTCAGGATATCACCCTTGATGTCTTGTGGTAGACGCCGAGTAGTACCATGCACCATAAGTCTTTATCTTGTGGGCTGGACCACCCATGGGGGCATAGCCCATGTAGCCTACCATGGGTATCAAGGGTCGTACCCCCCACAGAATCTCAGCCCCTAGAGGACACTCCATTAGGCAATGATGCAAAGCATAGAAGAATTCCTGCCTTGGTAATGTGGTACCTATGAGTGACCGACCGCTTGAGACGTATCTCCTACAACTAAAAAGAACAAAGTGTGGATATTTTTTGGTGCGACATTTGTTTTGGTTCGCCCATCTATTCATGCCTGCGATCCCACGACATCTTAATTACTGATTGATCATGCCATTCTCCTTGATTGAATATTGCCTGTCATGTGATAGAGGAATCCTGGCAAAATAGGAAGTAGAAAATTATTGTGCTATCCATATACACATTGCATGTTTGCATGCACCAGCATACATGGCAATGAGCAAAAGGAAAGAGAATTAACACAGAAGGAAAGAGAATTAAGACAAAAGGAACCTCTTTGCATTTCTGAGAACCTTGCCAAATCTACCTACATTTAATTACTTCCCTTCTTTGCATTTGCAAAAGGGACAGTTTTTTCCTCTTTTCATTTGGTTTCACGCTCATGTGTTCCATCGCCCTCGCTTGCTATTTCTTGCGTGAACCATAGTTGATGTCATCTATCTTCCATGGCTCAGCCTCCCAATCCTAAGAGAAGGTCCCTACCTCTCCGTGACTGGAGATCTGGCCTACCAAAGGATCTCCTCAAGTCCATCGGGCAGCGTCTCATGTCAGGCCACGATGTGGCGTCCTTCCGATCTGCTTGCTCCCCATGGTGCGCCGTCGTCCCATTCGCGACCTTCGGGCCGCTCCTGCTGCTCCCGTTCAACCCTAACTCAGACCACGTTGGCTTCTACTAAGTCCTAGAGAAGAAAGTCTTGTCCAAGACGCTGCACGACGTGTGCGGCAAGGTGGCATGTGGCTCCTCATGTGGGTGGCTAGCGCTCATGGATGAGGCGACATTCGTGATGCTGCTGAATCCATTCGCCGGTGCCCATGCCCCCCGCGTTGAGCTCCCGCCAGCAGACGAACACATCGTGGCAGCATCCTCATCAGAATGCATGTCTAGGGTCCATGGCTGATGGGTCCTCCATCCCACCAATGGCTATGGGGACACTGATGCTACAGGAAGAGCCATCAAGCTAGAAGACATGAGGGATGTGTTCTTCCGTGAGATCGTGCTCTCAACGCCGCCTAACACCGTCGGCCATGAGTGCGTGGCCATGGCCATGCTTGGGTGCTCCATGGAGGTCGCATTCTACCGGGTTGGAGTCGACAGCACATGGACGCTGCTCGACACCAAACTAGAGTTCACCATGGGGTCCATCGTCCACTGCTAAGACAAGTTCTTGGCAATCGACTGCACTAGAGAAATCTTCATCTGCAGCAGCAATGCCGCCAGTGCTACTCCAACCGCGATGTTGTTGCCATCACTGTCGCCACCTACGGGGCTCTGCCACCATAGCTACCTGGAATCAAATGGTGAGCTGCACATTTGTGGGTGCCATGGTGACAATGTTCCATGAGACACAGAGCTTCACCTACAGCAGCATGATCTACAAGTGCAACCTCCATGACCGTACGCCGGAGTGGTCCAGGGTGAGGGACATCGGTGATTAGACACTATTTGTGTCTAAACATTTCAATGAAAGCTTTAGTGGAACAAATGTATCCAAGTACAAGGAGAACAAAATCTATATGTCTGAGCCATTGTATGGGGATCCATATGACTTGGTCCATCGACTGGAGATCGTTGATATTGCTACCGGCGCAACCAAAGTGAAGCCCGTCTAAGAAAAGATGTAGGGTTGTGAGGCTCTAGGTTGGATTTGACCCAATCTCTAGAAGCTCTAGAGTTTGTGAGCCTACGACGCCACGCACTCCATGACTATGTTAAATTTATAAACTTTGCTTTTTGGATTAAATGTCACTTTAACATTGGTATTTAATTTAACAGTATTGTTATCTTATCGTGCGATCCATGTGTTTTTAGTATAAATTGTTAGTTATCTCGTAGCAATGCATGGGCACACTACCTAGTCTTCCTAAACCCTAAAGAAGCTACACTCATGACATGGTAGGGTGATGAGTGCAAGGTGGATGATGATAAGATTGCACACCCGACTGATTGTAGTCAGTGGCAAAGGATCGATGAGAAGCACAAAGAATTCAGCGATGACCCAAGGAATGTACGGTTTGGCTTGAGCACCGATGGAATGAATCCCTTCAATGAGAGGATGAGCGACCATAGCACTTGGCTAGTGATCTTGACCATGTACAACATCCCAATGTGGTTGTGTCAGAAGAGAAAGTACCTTCTCCTCACTGTTCTTATTTCTAGCCCTAAACAACCAGGCATTGATATAGACATGTTCCTCGAGCCTTTGATGCAAGAAATGGAGAGGCTACGAAGGCATGGGGAGCCGATGTACGATACGTTCCGAAAGGAGGACTTCATATGTAGAGCAATAATATTTGTTACTACCAATTATTACCCCCACACTGTTTGCTTTGTCTAGACAGATCAAAGGGAAGACGGGATGCTTAGTTTGCTTGGATGGTACTACATGGGTGTTCCTGGATGCATCCAGGAAGATAGTTTACCTAAGGAACCAACGCTTCTTAAAGACAAGCCACAAGTACCGCAGAAAATTGTTCTATAGATTTTATGACAACACCCTAGAGATTGAACCCCCTCCGGAGAGACATCATAATGGAGAACATGTTGTACAGAATGGTGAAAAACATATGTGTCATCTATGGAAAGAAGAATCCAGATGGGATGAACAAAGATAGAAGCTGTGGGGTACCTTTCAAGAAACAATCGATCTTCTTTTAGTATCTACCTTATTGGCCAGACTTGGAGGTCCCCATGTGAAAGGTCCTTGTGTGGTTTTGGTAATTGAGTGACAACTTAGGTGGACTAATTGTGTTTATGTGAGATACATAGGTGATTTGTCCACAGGTACATGTGTGTGAGCAACATATGCCATGAAGGTGAAAATGGCTTAGAGATGTTGCAAAGCTCACACATGTGGTGATGAAGGAGCTTAAATGCACATGAGACATGACATTGAGTTATGTGATCAAAGGTGGAGAAGATCAAGACAAGGCTTGGCTTGATGGACCGGTTGCAAGCGTGAAGGGCAAGTCGAAGGCTTTGGAGTGATGGACCGCGTGGCGGTGAAGCTTGAGCAAGACTTGGCGCCGATGGACGATGGCAACGGTGAAGAGCAAGTAAAGTCAAGATTGATGAACCAATACAATCACATGATGATATGAAGTGAATCATATCATTGTTGATCATGTTGGTGCATGTGTTGCATCAACATTGGAGGAGATTGAATGGAATGCGCAAGGCAAAGGTATAACCTAGGGCATTTCATTTCACCGGTCATAGGTGTGTAGAGAAGTTTATGATTGAGTTTAGGATAGATGTCCATACTATCAAGAGGGGCAAACTTGTTTGCATATCAGTCATCTAGTGCCACTCGAATGATCTAACTTTGCATCGTCGCTAGGATCGAGTGGCGTGGCAAGTTGAGTGGCTAATCCTTTGAAAATGATTGTGAAAATGCTAACACACATACACATAATGGTGTACACTTGGTGGTGTTGTCACATTTGCAAAGGAGAAGAAGTTGGTGATGAAAATGAGTGAGTCGCACTGGTTATAGAGTGACCAGACGTGTCCAGTATGGTGATCGGACACGTCTGGTATTTGGCGGCATACTCAGCGATCAGACGTGTCCGATCGCCACGCCGGACACGTCTGGTGTGAAGTAGAGAAAGCAGAGTTCAGTAGAGCAGTCAATCGAACGCTGGCAGTGTCCGGTCCGGTGTGATCGGACGCGTCCGGTCGATAGAGGATGCTTACTGGACTCGACCGGACACTGAGGCTCAGCGTCCGGTCGGTTTCTAACTGTCACGTCCGGTCGGCCCTGGCGGCTTACTAGACTCAACCAGATGCGGCAGTGTAGCGTCTAGTCATTTCGTGCTGAGCGTCCGGTCATCATGTCAGAGAGCCATTAGAGGCAATGGTCGGACATGTGGTGGTTAGGCAGCTACCAGACATGTTCGGTATACCGACCGGACACGTCTGATATGCACGAGCGGTGCGTCCGATGCAGCGTCCGATGCTGCGTCTGGTCGGCTCGAAAAACACCCAGTGAAGGGGTAACGGCTAGTTTAGCCCATGGGGCTATAAATAGAAGTGGCCCTCGGCCATGGCTGGTGCTGAGCACCTTGGGGGACTTTGTGTCCATGCTTGAGAGTGCTTAGGAGCCCTCCATCTCACACATACTTGATAGTGATCATTCGATTGTGTGAGTAAGCGATTCTAGTGCGAGTGCATCATGAGGTTGCATCGAGTGGCACTAGGTGATTGAGTTGCAAGCCGGTGGTGCTTGTTACTCTTGGAGGTTGCCACCTCCTAGATAGCTTGGTGGTGGTCTCCGTGGAAGCCCGCAAGAAGCTTGTGCGGCGCTCCGGAGAAGTGTTTTGTGAGGGGCATTGTGCTCGCCCCGCGGGAGCCACGAAGAGGAACTTTAGTAAAGCGTGTCATTGAGCTACCCTCACTCAAGGGGTAGGTTCTTGCGGTGCCCGACATGCGGGCTTAGCGGGTGATGCTAATTAGCTACCGAACCACCAAGTGAGCGGTCGACACAACAGGGACTAGCGTGTTGGCAAACACGTGAACCTCGGGAGAAAAATCATCATGTTAACCTTATTCTTCCCATTGGTTTGCATCCCTATTACACAAGCTTGCAATTACTTTTATACATATTAAGCTTGTGTAGTTGCTCTTGTAATTAGATAGCTTGTGTAGCTTGCTAATTACCTTCTTACTTGTGTAGCATAGAAGTAGCTCCCTTGCGTGGCTAATTTGGTTTGTGTAACCTTGTTAGTCACATTGCTTAGTTTGTGTAGCTAAGTATTTGCGCTCTCTAATTTGGCATTGGTTGCCTTGTTATTGAGCATTGCTAGTGAGCTTAGTTGGCTTTGTGCTTTTGCTTACTAGCATGTGTAGGAGCTCCCTTGTTGCTTAAAGTACTAGTGGCATAGGTTTGTGTGACCTTGCTCCTAGAATTGATTAGGTGAGCTCTAGCTAGCCCAGCACCTTTGTTGCTTGATTAGTATCTTTGCAAGGTGCTAAGTAAACATAGATAGAGGGGTGAAGTCTTGGCTAGACCGATAGTTTTAATTCCGCACTTGTTTCGGTTAGCCAACGTGATTAAGTTTTAAAAAGGACTATTCACCCCCCCCCCTCTAGTCGCCATCTCGACCCTTCACCATGCCATTGATGCTATGCATGTGTAGAAGAATGTCTTTGAGAGTCTCATTGCTACCTAGATGGACACAGGCAAGTCAAAGGATGGTCTGAAATCACAGAAAGACATGGTGCAGCTAAACGTGATGCCAAAGCTTCACCCGGTACCTGAGGCTAATGGAAAATACACTCTGCCCGTGGCGTGCTTCAACCTAACACCAGAAGAGAAGAGAGCTATATGCACGTTCCTAAGGGGGTCAAAGTCCCGACTGGGTTTTCAGTGAATGTGAAGAAGCTAGTGTCGATGAAGGACTTGTCAATAACACACTACAAGGCTCACGATTGTCATGTGATGCTGACAGTGTTTATACCTATTGCAATCAGGGCTATAAAGCTAGAGTTCTTGAAAATAGCCATCACCAGCATGTGCTACTTCTTTTTGAAGATCTCATAGAAGACGATTAGTAAGAAAGAGATGAGTGACCTACCTAAATTTGTGGTGGAGACACAAAACCAACTAGAGATGTGTTTACCTCCTCTTTTTTGATATAATGCCACATCTCATGATTCACAAGGTTCATCAGATACAGGCGCTGGGCCCTGGCTACTTGCATGAAATATGGTCCTATGAGCGGTTCATGTCAGTTCTAAGCTAATACATGCATAATCAAGCATACATAGAGGGCTCAATGATAGAGGGTTACATTACTGAAGAAGTCATCAAGTGCTGTCAAGAGTACCTAAAAGTATAGAAAGGGATTGGTAAACCTGATTCTCGTCACAAGGGTAGGCTGGCTGGGAAGAGCACCAGTGGTAGAAAAGTGTTCATCGACCATGATTACAAAGAAGTGAGTCGAGCGCATTATAGTGTCTTGTAGAGTACACAACTGATGCAACCATACATTGATGAACACTTGGCTATCATTATGGCAGAGAGAAATGGTCGTTCATATGATTGGGTCATGAAACAGCACAAGCAACGACTAACTACATGGTTGAAGGACCAAAACATACCACCTGGAGAAACCATAGACTCTATTACCATCAGTAGGTTGGCCGAGGGGCCATCGAGACAAGTGACATCTTGGAAAGCTTATGACATCAATGGGTACACGTACTATACCCACGCAAAGGATAGTAAATATGTGAACCAAAACAGCGGCATTCGAATAGAAGTTCTCGATGGGTTGGGGCAAAAGATCCAATACTTTGGCATCATTAAAGAGATATCAAAACTTGACTATGGAAGGGATATAACGGTGGCCCTGTTTCGATGCCGCTGGATCAAACAAAACCAATTGAACGAGTTTCACGTGTTACACAAGATGACCCTTGGGTGCTCGCTTCATATGTCGCACAAGTTTTCTATATGCCTGACCCACAAAGTAATGTCCCCCTGAAGAAGAAGACAAAGCACGTGGTTGCCTCCAAAAAATAGCACATTATCGGAGTTGATGGCGTGGACGATGTTGAAGCTTACAATGACTATGATGAGATGCCGCTATTCATAGACTTTTCTAAGAAGATCAGTGTTGTGGAAAAGAACCTGCCCAAAGACATATTGCCATGGGAACGAAAAGGTGTCAAGGGAAAAGTTGTTACAGCGGGCCAGCTAGATGTTGAACGTGGAGTATTTGTGTAAGTGTTTGTGTTTGTAAGACTTCATTTATGCCTGTGTGTAAGACTATATATTTATGTATGTGTGTGAGACTATATATTTATGCATGTGTGTGAGACTACATTTATGCATGTGTGTGTGGCAACATCCATATGAATCTATTGCAACATCCACTCTATTACTACTAAAACAGTTGTAACACACTGATACTTCAAACATGCACTTATTACTACTGCAACATGTTCGGACTACTATTGAAACACTTAAAACAAGCACTTAACACTTTATGAAATGAAGAAATGACCAAAATAAAAGTTGATGATCTTGACGAGTTATACAACTTTTATATTCATTACCTTTACAGCTAAAATCATTTAGTGGTTGAAAATCAGGTTTGAAGTTGTCATTTTCTGAAATTCAAAATTTCAATTGTCCAAAATTAGTGACAAAGATAGATGACCAGACTAAAATGATAGAGATTAGTGACAAAGATAGATGACCAGACTAAAATGATAGAGCATGATTTTAGAAAATTTTAGGAAAAAACCATCACATTTAGAGTTAGTATGAGGGAGAAAAACTAGTTACAAGTTTCAGCCACAGATTAAAAAGAGAAATCACACTTGTTCATCGTTGATCATTATTAACAGTTGTGATTTTTTCCTTTTAATCTCTGGGTAAAATTTGTAACTAGTTTTTCTCTCTCATACTAACTCCAAATGTGATGATTTTTTTCTAAAATTTTCTAAAATCATTCCCTATCAAGTTACTGTGTTGATTTGGTCATTCTTTTCGTTTGACAAAGTTTGAACAATTCAAATTTTCAAATTTAAAAAAATGACAAGTTCTAACAAGATTTTAAAACACCAAATGATTTTAGCTAAAAAAGTGATGAATACCAAAGTTGTATAACTCATCAGGATCTACAACGTTTATTTTGGTCATTTCTTCATCTAACAAAGGGATAGCAAACATTGTTCACAAATCAACATGTCTCTCGTATAGTTTATGAAACTATGAGTGATATGTGGATTTGTGAACAATATTTACTAACACTTTGTTAAATGAAGAAATGATTAAAATAAAAGTTATAGATAGTGATGAGTTCAACAACTTTTATGTTCATGACTTTTCTAGTTGAAATCATTTAAGGTTTTAAAATCTTGTTTGAAGTTGCCATTTATTAAAATTCAAAATTTGAATTATTCAAATTTAGTCAAATGAAAAGATGACTAAAATAAAAGTTGTAGATAGTGATGTGTTCAACAACTTTTATGTTCATGACTTTCTTATTTGAAATCATTTAAGGTTTTAAAATCTTGTTTGAAGTTGCCATTTATTGAAATTCAAAATTTGAACTTTTCAAATTTTGTCAAATGAAAAGATGACCAAAATATAAGTTGTACATCTTGATGAGTTCTATAACTTTGATGTTTACAAAATTTTCATTTGAAGTCATTTAGTGTCCTAAAATTGTTTTAGTTGTTTTGAATTTCAAATTTTCAATTTTTAAAATATTATTTTTGTAAAGAAGAAAATATAGAATTATATATTTTCTATATAAAAAATGTATATATAGATACATTTATATATATATAATAATAAAAAAACAAATATATATACATTTATATATATAGAAAAATATATATATAGAACAAGTAATAAAAATAAATTGAAAAATATTTGTAGGGACGGCTTAGTCAGGAACCGTCCCTACAAATGCATTTGTAGGGGCGGCTCACTCACCAGCCGCCCCTACAAATCATCCCCATTATAAATGTAGGGCGCGTGGGGAGGCCAAAATGTAGGGCTCTCTTCTTCCTTGCGGACGCCATCAGGCTACCAAAATCGCCCCCGCCACCGCCGCCACCGTCTCCGTGCCGTAGCACCGCTTCCTCTCACCTTAGCCGGCCCATGCGCACCCGACCGTGCGCTCTGGTAGTCCTCCCCACTCTTCCTCTTCGTCCTCCATGCCTTGGAGCTCCATGGGGTCCTGCTGCTAACCCTAGCGTCGCCATTGTTCATGGGGACGAGAAGCTCTACCACCGCCTCCGCTGGGGCTCGACCATCTTCCTTGGCTCTGTCCACCGCTAGGACCCGCTGTGGAACCCTAGCCATGGGCGAGGACATCCTCTGCCGTACACCGTCTTCCCCTGAGCGCCTAGACCTAAGGGAAGATCCTTCATTCTTGAAAGAGGAAGCAAAGGACGACAAGAAGCGGAGAGCGGGTATGATATTGAGGGCATCAATGGAGAACCCGCAAGAACTTCCTCAGCTCTAAAGTTCTTTGTGGAGGAAGTGCGGTACCCAGAGTGGAGTTGCATCATGGTGTAATTGTGGAACTTCAGTTTCCAGAATCTTGAGGTATGTTGTAAACATTTATCTTGTGGTAACTCATGGTCCAAGGTGTCAATTGCTCTAGAGGCCTATGCGAACAAAACCCATGTAGTTGAAAAATCCTTTGGTTGTGTGCATCAAAGTGTTAGTGTATATTTGTATTGATTTTTTTGGCTCATGTAGGATAATGATACAGAGCTCTTACAAAAATATATATGCATCTATTTGTTAGCTTTACCCACTTTGACTAGTCTTGGATGGTAGAAAATCTAGGATGTTAATACTTAGTATCTTTTAGCAATTGAACTACTTTTGAGAAATAATGATTAGGAGGCTTGCTCTGCTCGGTATTATTAGCAATTGAACTACTTTTGAGCAATAATGATGCATGTTTATTTGCCCTGACACGTTCCATTCAAGAGAGTACAGATTGTACTGCATGCATTCACTATTTCATAATGTGCAATGTACAGCGAGGAGGATATACTAGTTTATGGGCTTATTTGGATCATCTAGGGCTACTTCTTAGGTGAGGCTAAAAATTAGCCCAAATTAGTTGGGGCTGGCTAGCTAGTTGGTTAGCAACTAGTTATAGTCATCACTAAAAAAATTAGCCCACTTATTAACCCCCTGTTTGGATGGGCTGGAGCTAAAAATTAGCTGGCTAACAATTAGCCCTATGCATCCAAACAGGCCCATGTTAAGAGGAATTTAATCTAGATATGTATTGGTTAACCAACTACTTGGATTAGACTATCAGTCTAAAAAATGAATTCTAGAAGTTTGGTATTATGGCTAATCCTACACCCTCCCCTCCAATCAATTGCCTAGGACTGAGTGTTTATAGTATGCTAGAAGATATGACAACACAGCCAGGATTTTGCTTGTAAAGTAGTACACACAAGAGAATATTTCCTTGCCTATGTCCTTTGGCATGCTTGTAACTAGATTTTTACTTCTGTACCCTCCATATTATCCCTTGTTGAGAACCTCAAAACTGCATTATGTCTTCATATGTTGCTCTGGTAGATATGACAACTTCAATCGATGAAAATGCCTACTTTAGTCTTTGGTTACCTTGTTTAGGGTTTGGTTACCATGTTTTCCAAATAACAGAAACACGATATGGTTTAGGGTTTGGTTACCATGTTTTGTAAGCCATACTATGACATAGGTATCTTTTCTTTTGTTATGACAGAAATGAGTTATAGTTTCATAAGATGGGATAGAAAATAATATGCCACCACATGATTCTCTATTGTGTTTTTTTGCTGCCTCTTAGAAGGCCTGGATTCTTTTCATGCAATCAGTTGAGATGCAGAATGCCTTAAGGGTGTTTCCAAACATATAGTTATGCACTTCTATACTGGTTTGTAAATTTATGAGAATAATACAATGAAGACAAGATAATATATAGTTAATGTAGCATCGTTCCTTAAAAGTGGAATTCTCTCTAAAACAAAAGTAACTCGTATTGATCACTGGCTACCTGGCAAGTGACAACTACATTTTCATGGGTGCCATGCTTTTGAAAGCAGATATAGACCTGGTACAGCATTTAGTAGTCCCATAGTCCTGCATGCAGCAGTTAAGAAGCCCAAACTTGAGTAGTTCACCACAGATCTAGTAAATAGTTAGGCATGGCGAATCAATGCACCATCCTACTGTTATTGCTTTTTCACATGTTCAGAATCCAAACTATGAAGTTTACTGAATGAATCTAGGTTCTAGTAGGAATTATTTATTCCTTGATGACATTCTATTTTTTTAAATATATGGGATTTACCGATTTAGGGGGTGTTTGGTTTGTGGAATGAGGTAGTCCATCATCATCTCACTCCTTAATTTTGTTTGGTTTGTGGAATGAAATGAGTTGATGCATTATCATCTCATTCCTCACAAACTAGTAATTAGTACTAATATGAGGAATGAAGTCATTCCATTAAATTTGAGGGATGGATTCATGATGCATCACCTTGTCTAGAATGGATTGATTCTCCAAACCAAACACTCCCATTAGCATGTCAAAATAAATTATTAATCTGACTTGAGGTTTGGTGATTTCTGCAGGCCATGTGTCCATGATACAACCTTCCTTAGAAGCTTAACCTGCAACTAGGCTCTCCCTCACCCACCTAGCATTTTCCTTGAATCACCAGGCGCTGATAAATTCAGCAGTGCTGTAACTGAGTTACACCATCTCACCGCTCATCTTCGGTCCTCCTCCCTGAGCTCATCCTAGGTTTGCTTGTGATCTTGCCTATGCACTATCTCCTCCCACCGAAGATCTTGCCTATGTTCTTGCCTGTGATCCTAGGTTTGCTTGTGATTTTGCTTGTCCCTGAGCTCACATGTTGCCTATGATCTTGCATGTGCACATGTGATGCCTGTGTTGCCTATGCACATGTTTCCTGTGATGCTGCCTGTGATGCAACTGTGATTTTAACTGTGATGTTGCCTGTGATACCAATGATTTTAACTGTGATAATTTTAACTGAGCAGATGCCACTGCCAATGATGCCAATGATTTCATAATTTAAGCTGAGCATATGCGTGTTCTTTTGCCTTATTATGAAGTTGACTTTTGACTGAGTTGTACCTTTTTAAACTTGCAAATCAATTCATTGGTTTCAATAAAATATTGGTTGAAATAGCTCTTTGCTTTCACTATAAGATAATTGACTTGTTCCTGTAGGAGTTTGAACCTCTAATATTAGACATAATAAGTTGCTTTGCATGATAATCTATGACACCACACTTTCTTTTACTCAATTTACTATGCCATTTACAAATACTTGTTACTATCGGAATGGTTGTTGGTTGCTGCCTTCCTAGTGCACTCTTGGCTACATTTGCACTACTCTGTTTGGCGCTTCGTGATCAGAATTACATTCGTGTGATGTGATTACCTGTTTATATTTTTTTTAAACTCAAGTCAGATTAGATACATGATGACACTGTCTGCATTTGGCCCTGCCATTGACATTATAGCAAAGTATCAATTTCATTATGTCAATAATTGCCTAGGATAAATTCCAGTGTGCTTGGTTGATTATTTTAAATAAATAGGAAGACCCAGCGATAAGCAGCTTTCACATGGTAGCCATCAGTCTTTTTTTTGCTTGCTCTCTCCTCAGAACATAGAAACAATAGCTGGTTTCATGTTGAGCGGCAAGGGCGGCTCTGTGGAGGCGCTCAAGTACATGGCAACTTCCACCGCATGCAGGTGCGCGACGACAAGTTTGTGTACAGCACCACCATGGCTTTGACCTCAGGCTTTTCCATGGTGCCACCCACTGCTTCCTCTCCCCTGCCATCTGTATGCTAGGAGCAAGTTGTAGTTTGTTACAGGCTCCTACTAGTACTACTCCTACTGTATTCCTCCTCCTCCTCCTACTACTACTCCTACTACTCCTACTACTACTACTACTACTACTACTACTTCTAAACTGCTAGTTGCTACTCCTACTCCTACTCCTACTACTACTTCTACTCCTACTCCTCCTCCTCCTCCTCCTCCTCCTCCTCCTCCTCCTCCTCCTACTACTACTACTACTACTACTACTACTACTACTACTACTACTACTACTACTACTACTACTACTACTACTACTACTACTACTACTACTACTACTACTACTACTACTACTACTACTACTCCTACTACTACTACTTGTAAGCTGATGGCTGCTACTCCTACTACTAGTACTGCTCCTCCTACTACTACTACTACTTACTCCTCCTCCTCCTCCTACTACTCCTACTACTAGGTGGGCTTATGCATGGCTGTTGTTTACTACTTACTACTCTACTCTTCTACTACTCATCTACTATTGTGGTGGTTGGCTGCTGCTTACTACTCTACCTACTTACTACTTCCTCCTACTACTCTACCTACTATTGTGGTGACTGGCTGCTGCTTACTACTCTACCTACTTGTGAGCATTAGCTGCTTGTTCTCAAACTTTGTGGCATTTGCAATGATGAATTTTTTTAAACTTCTAAAAAAATGTGCTGAGGTAGTGGCATATGCAATGATGTGAAACTTTTTCTGCTGAGGCGGCGGCTATGATGATGAAATGTCCCCATACTTGTGAGCCACTAAACTAGGATGGCTTGTATACCAATGCTGCTGTTTTTTTGGAAGGCAGCAGCTGATTTGTTTGGACTAGTCCTACTACTTCTACTACTCTTCTCCTCTCCTCTCCTACTACTTCTATGTTTGCCATCAGTTGCTCTTTTTTTTGGCAAGCAACATTTTGACTATTTTTGTCATCATCTATCGCTCTATGTTTGCTAAGCAGTTGTTGCTTTTTTTGCCAAATCTCCCCTCTCCTTTCCTTTGTTTTGCCGATGATGAAATTGTCCAGGTCCATACATTATATGGAATATGAGCTGATGATCAAGAACTTGTGAGGAACTTAGCATCATTATCAGTCACCCCTACATTACCTTCTCCTCTCTTCTCTGTTATGATGCCTTGATGCTCCAAGTTCATGATCAAATGATGATTGACATGTTTCTAAGGCCTCTACTACTGCTACTACTTGTTTTTTTTATATATTGTTGTTTTATAGGACTAATTTGTTTTATAGACCTTTTTGATTTCTTATACCTTCTCGCGTACCTAAAGCACACTTTCTTGCATCTATTAGAACAAAGCACGAAATAATGTCACGGACAGTAGACAGTGCAGCCCAATGCCCCAAGCACGATGAGCAGCCAACCTATGAGGAGCAAGCACTAGAGGACTAGCTTACTTAGGAGCAGTTCGATAATGAGTTAGAAAATGATCTAGAAGTGATGCATATTCAGAAGCAGTGTGACGAAGAGGAAGGGGGAGCAGAAGGAAGAGCAGGAGAGGCTGTTGAAGAAGAAGAAGAAGAGGATAATTATAATGAGGACTCAGAAGAGAGATATGTAAGTCCCGAGGATCCTTTCCCACATAAAGCCAGAAGGAGGCCAATGGAGGAAGATTTGGACAAGGATTTTCACCCAAACGAGGAGGTAGGGATATAGCCTTAGCTTGTAAATTTTGCTAAAGCTTTGGTTGTGTTACCTCTGCTAACACTTTGACCTATCGTATATACAGGTCTCTCCTAAAACTCAAAAGAGACGACGTCGATGTCCATGACATCTCACCGGATAAGACAAAGTAGAGGAAAGGAGAGCAGAGGCAACAGCCACAGAGACGAACATTGAGGCCTCTGCTCCATAACCTCAAGACACAACCATGAACACGACTACCAAGCCAAAGAGGAAACAAGGGGATACAAAAGCAAACCAATATCCAGATATGGCATGCTATGTGATAACAGAGGTCGGGCCAGCAGGGGAGATCCTTGAGCTGAAGGAATTCAGAGGACGATTATGTAATGCGATCGGGGCCCTAGTAAGAGATAAATTGAACCCAGCAATCCCTAACTGGAAAGAGGTACCAGAGAAGAAAAAGGATGAACTATGATATAAGTAGCTGAAGCTCAATTTTAGATTTCCAGAGGGTAAGCAAGAACTGGTAAAAAAATACTTTCAAGATCATGGGAGAGTCATTCCGACGTAGGAGGTCGAAGCTCAACAAGAAGTATATCCAAAAGGGGTTAACTCCCTTCAACAAGTTTGGCAACATAACTCCTAGTCAATGGGAGGAGCTCATGGCTTAGAAGACTTCACTAGACGCATTGAAGCTCAGTGCCCGTAACACCGAGCTAGCGTAGAGGAACAAACACCACCATCATCTAGATCCCAGTGGCTACTATACCAAGGAAGAGCAGTTTAGGAAGATGGACGAAGAGGCCACAGCTTCTAGGAATATCGATGTGAAGAATTTGAAGGTACGCTCAAGGAATTGGATATATGCAAGGAGTACAGAATCATTTGACGGTAATCTTAAGTTTGATAAGCCAGAGACCCAAGAGGCAGTATCAAGGATACTGAAATATGCTAAAGACAAGGAGAAGGGATCATTCAATCCTTCCAAAGGGAGGGACAAGATTAGCCTTGGCTTGGGAAACAATGAGCACACAGGCCACACCAGGGGGCTAGGGAAAGGACGACCTGGAAGCACAGATTCAAAGAGGATAGGCACATGTACAAGAAACATGGTAGAGACCGGGAGGCTAATCTTTAGCTCTAAGTGAAGGCTCTAGTTGCGAAGGCACTAGAGGAGCAAGGACTGTCTATGGAGCCACGGACATTAATGGCATCGCTGAGAGAACTGGCATTAGTTGGTAGCCCTCCAAAAGTTCCTAGCAGCCAAGGTTCCACTACAGCCATAACCCCCATCGATCGCATACGGGAACCAACTAGTTGCACCTTGGTGTTTCTCAGCGGCCGGCAGAACATTGTGATGGAGGTGGCAACGGGTGTGGCACATCCTCTCGGTGGCTTACACCACAATAATAAGATACCACCAAACTACACTAGGGTCGAGGTGCATACCATGAAGCCCGAGTTCATGCAGTGGGGGATAGACTACGCAACTCCCGAGGGGCTGGTGTTACTCAGAGACATAATGGGGCAATTCATCCTCTGGCACAAACGGGATATTATATTGACTGCTTCTTCGCCGCCTCCTCCTCTCTGAAATTTGGAGCGAGTTGTTGAGGATAGGGAGATATTTTCACCATCTCGTGACCACCACATTCCTGAGATGCCACATTCTTCCCCGCCTCCTAGCGAGCATGTGCCTGATAAGCCACAACCTTCTCCAGCTCATACCAAGCAAGTGCATGATGAGATGCCATAGTCTTCTCAACAAGCGCAGCCGATACATGAACAAAGAGTGCCTCCTAAAGAAGGTGATGCACAAGAAGATGAGGACATGCCTAAATGGGAACTTCGAAAGAAGCATCCAATCACCATAAGGCCAATTTATGTTCCAATGAAAGACATCTCATCAGTGCACAAGTGGTATGCCCATGACCAGTTCAAGCCCAAGAACCAAGTTAAAAAAGCCCCAACATGGGCTTCTAAGGAGGCCGTCACTAGCAAAGTCCACCAAACAGCAAAGCAGTATCCAAATGTTGATGCCATAAAATGGTCAAAGGATTACCCAAAAACATATGAAAGAGGCAAGCCCTTCCTACCAAACCGGGACATCTAGCTCGTACAAGCATGCTTCCTCGCCGGCACATTTGGAAGCCCAGCCGGAAAAATTATCTTTGACTTCAATGACATGCAGACATGCTTTCACCTCGGAGCAATGGAAATGAATCTAATTCGCACGTGGTGCCTATAAGTCCTTGTCCTCTCGATATGATATGAATGTAATCTTTGGATTTTGTTGTAACTAACCCACGCCATGATTTGTAGAATGCAAGTGCACATTGTAAAACAAATGCCAAGTGTGAAAACTGGGTATATAGACCCTCAAGCTATAGCACAAACAAATTTTAATTACCCTAGGCAGTGGAAACTAGATGCCAAAGAGCTAGCTGCTGGAAAGACCCTTCGGGAGAAAGAGGACATCCGTGCGAAGAAACTAAGGCAAGAGTCCCTTAAGGTTTCGGCATACATTGCCCTAGCTTTTAAAAATCTCCAACAGCACTCTACTATATAGCTACCATACAACTTCGAGTAAGTTTAACTCTATACTTAAAGCTTTGTTCGATATATTTTATTCAATGCAAAATAGCTTATCTAGTTCTATGATTAAATTCATACAGCAACCACTGGATTTGTATAGGCGTCGATGTCGGAAGGAGAATGGCATGGGTCTTTGATTCAATAGATAGGGACCCGGTGACATACAAAGACTTCATATCGATTCTCAAGTCATATACATTTCGACAATCCTCATTAGTTTATATGTTTGTATACATACTTGTAACGTTCACTTTTAGATACTAACAAGTTGCATTTGCTAAAATAATTCGAACAGGGCATTTAGGTTCTATGTCAATGAACATCACGGAAGGCATGATCCAGTAAGAAAGGAAAGGCTGGCTATAAAAACACTATGTGCGGTGTGTGTGTGTAACTTACTTTAGTACTTCTTTACATGGCTGTCAAAAGCATTACTTAACATTTCCATATGCAAAACACACAGTGCCCCAAGCAGAAGCCTGGGAGTGTACATTGTAGATACTATGTATGTTCTATGATGAGTAACACCGGTGCCTACAGGAGACACCCCTTAAGGGTAAGTTTGAACCTCTTCACCCGTAGTATAAAAACTTCGCACATGATATGAAATATTAAACCGAAACTTGTTCTCTTGTAGTGGAAAGAAGAGAAAGAAATGAAAAGAGACCCATACAAGGATGACCAACTCTTAGAGCTCATCGGCGACCTTTACAACTTCATATTGGACAAGATTGTACACGTCAAAGGCACCTACCATGACCGAGATTCTGACTTAGGTAGAAATCCTCAGTACCAACACCTTCGTGAGACTGAAAGGCTAGCTCTAGGCCGTTGATAACAATGTGTATGGAATTTGACATTGATCTTACCTTATGGGACGGTTTGGACTTGTGGAATGAATTAGACTTGTGAATTATATATATTTAATAATGGATTATATATATTCTTGTGAATTTGACTTGTAATGGTAGTTTATATAATGCTCTTGTGCTTGTGGTCAAATTTGAATTATATATGTTCTGGTCAAATTTGAATTATATATGCATATATATATATATATATATATATATATATATATATATATATATATATATATATATATATGTGTGTGTGTGTGTGTGTGTGTGTGTGTGTTCTGGTCGAATTTGAATTGTAAATTTAAATTTTTTTTTACGAAAAAATGTACTATAGGGGCGGTTCTAGACTGAACCGTATCTATAAACAGGTATTATAGGGGGCGGCTGGTACTACAACCACCTCTACGAATCGATTTGTAGGGGCGGCTAATAACATCAGCTGCTTTTACAAATAGATTTGTAAGGACGGTATAAGAACCGCCCCTATAAATACATGATTTATAGAGACGGTATGATAGGGACGGCTGACCGAACCGTCTCTACAAAGCCTCACCAGCCACCCCTAGATACCATTCTTGTAGTAGTGATATTCAATCACCACTAGAATCACTTCTTTCTGCTCTCTGAATAGAATCGTTCTATCGGAGAATCAAGGAGGCTCAAAAAATATTAGGAAGTGGAGCTACCAAACTGACCCTAATAATCTACTGACTTAGGCCTTATTATTATATATATAGCCTATATATGTCTGTAACATTTTGCATGATACACTTGGTATGAACTAGTGAACGCAGATCTCCAGACTAATGATGTAACATGGTCAAAATTGCACATTGCCTTTTCAAAGTACATGACCATTGACCACCATTTACATATTATATCATATCATAATACTTTATGTTTCCCACACACGATTTAAGATTACGATGAGATGGGTAGAATGACCTGGGAAAAGGTAGTGATAGATGTGCGTTAATTCTAAAAAATTGAAGCATCATGAGTTGCTTCGTTGGCACAACTATCACACGCGCTGTGGACACAACCTTTTTATATTTGGTCGTCATTCATTTTTCCTCATGATCGACTTCACAGAAACAATTTCGTGAGTGATGGTTGCAACTAATTCCAGGATGACGGTTCCATCTCCACTCTCCAGTACCAGATGTACGTGACAACGTTATCCGGATTGGTAAGGGAAAGCCATAACAAAATTGATCCTCCAAATGCTTGTATCTGTAAATTTTGCAGTCATTAACATACTAAGGGCAGCTCCAGTGTGGTTCAAAATCGAACCATGAGCTTGTCCGACCGAACCATCAACATTGGAGAGTTCAAACCGTGGGTGTCAGAGTGAATCATCAAACTCTGCAGATGATTCAAACCGAGCCGCATAAAAAATTGTTGGCAGGACGGAAGAGATCAGGGGAGATAGGACGGACAAGGAAGTGGACGCAGAATAGTCGCTGGCTGCAGTACCCCACCAAGCAACATTTGCAGAGCTGTCGAACTCTCCCTTGGTTCGGCTTGCGTGGATTTCATGGTTTGATTTGCGACTGGAGGTGCCCTAAGTGAGATACCAAAACAATATTACAAATAAAACCATGCAGCAAACCTATAATCTGATCTGTCTACTATTATGAAACAAATAAACAATGACAAAATTGTTTCTGGCCATTGGGACGAATCCAACGGCCATGGTGATCAGATTATAGCCATTGGTGGTTAATTTGTTATCCTTCCACTAATACCCATGGTGTTTCGGTGGAGCTTTTTTTCACTTGTTCTCCTTCCACGGATGGTGATCATATTACAGCCATTGCCTAATCTTTTTTTTAACATTGTTCTCCTTCCACTAATAGCCATGGTGTTCCGGGGCTATTGGTGATGGTTAATTTTTTTTTTAGGGAATATTGGTGGTTAAATTTTTGCCTAGCCCATTTAAAAATATTTTGACATTTAGACCCCAGAAGATTTGACCATTTGCACAAATAGACCAATTGCAAGTGCCAAAGCACATAACACCAAGGATTACATATCATGGAGCCGAGCAGATTGACATGCTAGCGGCTGGTGTGGTGTGTACATGCGCAGATCACGGCGGCAAAGCATACAGAGCTAGCATATAAACCTGTTGGGTTTCAAATAAGGCTAAAAGTTATATATATGTTGCCTGTGCTTGCTCGTTAGCTGCCCTCTAGTCCATGCCCTTGCTCTGAACTTTAATTTGAACCATACAGATGATGTGGATGCAGGTTCAGCTCATGTAGATGTAGCATGAGTAGGCCATGCGGTTTGAGGATGGTTGACCAAGGGTCACAACATGTTGATTGACCAAATGAGGAAGATTGAGCATAGATGGCCTACCAGTTCTCTTACCTGTACTAGCAGACAGGAGTGCTTCCCCCGTAGATCAAGCCTCCACTCACTCACCCCCTGGCAGCTTAGCCTTCACCTCATATAGGCCCGACTCAGATACCTCCAGGCCAGTGCCGGCGGTCTTCTCCTAGGGGATACAGAACGCACTTTGTTTAGGTGTAGCCGGTACCCTTGGAGGGTTCTCACCGCTCTTCAGTGGTGGTTTGCAGTTTGACTCTCTTGGCGCTCTGTTCGTTACTCCAACTCCTACTCCTCAGGTTCGTAGTGTGCTGCTCAGTGAAACCATGGAGAACCCCATGACACAAAGCATGGACATGACTATGTCGGGAACTCCAGCATTGTGACAAAGTCAACCACTGTGACTACGGAGCTAACAGAATAGGAGAATGATGATACTCCTATTGATGATGCGTTGGTGCCCTTGACCAGATCAACTCGGATGAGGATGATGAGTCCATATGCTTCTCAGTTCATCGTCACCCCAAGAGTTGACACCATAACTGCACCACCTCCTCCTCTGAGCTCTGATGTGTAGAATTAGGTCTCTTTTTTATGCTTTGATGCCAAAGGGGGAGATGGGTGAGATACAAGGGAAGTATGAGAGTTAGTTTGGTTGGCTAAGACTTAGTTAATTTTACTGCATATGCATCTTTGTGTGATACTCTTGTGTGCTAGTTGTTTAAAGTCCAAGCTAACTTTGTGCTTCGTTGGCAATTGTTGGTCCTTTAGCTTTATTTTATGGGTACCCTTATTTTATATATCTTGTCACTAACACTTGTTTCAGGAGATTTCTTATCAATCTTATTATCTTAAGTGAAACAAGTAGGTGTTTACCGAGCAAATTTATAACTCACTCATGTCCTTCCCATGCTCGTGAATTGGTTTGTTTTCATATCCTTATTTGTTTGGATACTTGTGTTTTCACAAATCACCAAAAGGTGGATATTGAATGCATCTAGGCCTCTTGTGGAGATCATAGGGTTTCAGTGATTGATGAACACAAGTATGTGTTTAACACGGAGTATTGCATTTGAGTTAGTCACATTGAGAATATGGTTGTGCCACAAATGACTTGGCCACAACTTAGATCATGAAAGTGTATGGTGCAAACGATAAACGAGAAGACTAAGGACACTCTAGAGCAAACATAGATTGTTTTCCTTTGTCCATACTATTAGGGGGTCTAAGGCACTCAACTATTGAGAGACTTGAAGCAATAGTATGGAGATAAATAAAGTGGATAACTCTCAATTGAGTTGATGGTGGTAAGTGGCCTCATTAAGTTGGTTTTAGGTCAAGGATATCAAAGAAATTGAATTGGTTGAGATCGAACTTGAAACATACTAAAAACAAACAACAAAGCATGCTCCAAATGATATGTTTGGCCTTGGCAGATTGTTCGGTGATGCTGTTCAGAGACTTAAAACTAGTAACATAGTGGGCAACATATGATCCAGCGGAGGACTTTGTGACATCAGTGGATCATCCGGTGGAGCCAATCTAGACTTAGTGATGACTAGTTGGAAAACTTACTATGGTGCGTTGTATATGATCCGGCGGAGGGTCGTGTGACCTTGGTGGATCATCCAGTGAAAGTCCAACTTGACTTTGTGACATGATGGCATGGTTACTGTATGGTGTGAAACGTATGATCCGGTGGAGAACTTGGTGACCTCGGTAGATCATCCAATGGACCAAGCTGGACTTAGTGGCCAATTGGCCAAGTTCCTATGATGTATCATATGATCTCAGGGGACTGTGTGACTCACTATCATATCATATGCGAAAAATATTCTAGAATATCCCCAACTAGTCATTGAAGGAATGTGCCAGCACAATGCCACCATATGATCTGACAAGGCCTTTTTAAGCTTGCGGATCATCCAGTGATAGATTACTATGTCTGCCAATTTTTTTCCATGTCCTAGCAACCTCCTCATCCTTTATATAAGTGCTACTCCTTTGCTCATTTGAAGCCACTCTTTAACCCCATTGTACCCAACACTTGTAGGGAGGTTAATGAAGCATTTGGAGAGCCACACCCAAGCCCAGAAGTGAGATTTGAGTGTTAGCCCAGAGTGCTATTGGTGTTCTTGCTTCTGTTCCTCGAGTTGGAAGCTTAAATACTTGTTACTCTTAGTGTTTGTCAGCACCTATATGGCCTGGTGAAGGATTTGACCTTCTTTGGTGGAGCTATTGTGTGGAGGCTCTAAGAAGCTTGTACGTGGTAGTGAAATCCACCATGCATGAGTTGCAAGCAGGTATTCACTAGTGGAGCGGAGCTCAACCAAGTCTTTGTGACTTCTGCGTTCCAATTTAGCGTATGGGTTGTGGCAACAATTCGATACCACATGACCATGCATGGTGTTTCTTTGAGTGACAACTTGGATGCATGGTAGTGTGTGCTTAGCATAGGTTACAATCTCCCTTTATAAGGACTTTAATCTTAGTGTGATCTTTTCTAAGGACATGTTAGCTTGTTGGCCCTAAGAATTAATTAGTTTGTTCATAGAAGAATTTAGGAGCTAAGAAACTTTGGGGATTTAATACTTGTATAGGCTAAGGTTAATTAGTTGCTTTAATTTTTTAGAGTGAAATTCGCCACCATCTCTTGGCACATTCGGTCCTTACACTAGCAATAGAGAAGAATGGGAAAAGGGGGAAAATTGTGGTTTCCGCTTAAATATGGCAAGGGGGGCATGAGCTCTATCTCCTATTGAGCCATGCAAGTAGCTAACAGTGATTGCTTATCACTACCGGGTAAATAGCTTTTCCCAATTTTTTTGAATCTTAGACTTATGAACCGGCAATGATAAGCAATCACTGTCTGCTAGAGCACAACTAGCAATGATGCTCCGACAGTGATTGCGTATTTTGACAAGTGTGTAGAAATAACATTAGCTGAGATGGGGGGGGGGGTGGAGAATTGCCTATAAATTGCAAAATCTATATGTGAGATATAACTTGTTTTTTTGTAGCCGTGAGAGGAAGATGTGGTTACACACATGCACCAAAAGACCCAATGCACTCTTATATTTGTTTATGCGAGAATATGGGACATGCATTTTTGTACAAGAGGCACAAGTTCAACAGGCTTAGCAAATTCGACAGGAAACTTGGATGGCAGTCGACTCCCTCTGGAGTTGCTGCACGATTGTCGTTACTAACCCTGGCTCTGATGAAAAATCGACCAATCTACTTTGGAATTGTATTCACTTTTTTTTGGACATATGACTTCGCGGTGTAGTTTTTCACTTCTAAACTGATTTACTTATCTCCTACGCACCATAATTGCAAAGGCTTTCAAAACCTATGTACTGGTGACACTCAATCTTGTGAACTATGTTTGAGATTCCTACCCAACCTGCAGGAAGACGATGATTAATTATGTAACTATCCAGCTATATATGGATTCCGGTCAATCTCAGCTAGTTTTGGAATATGGTACCAAGAGAAATTGCGCTGACAAAGATCATAGAAGCCAAGACGAAGATGATGAGTGAAGCACGCCCTAGACGACTGATCAACTTCCTCACATAGTGCTGACTGATGATGGCAGCAATGAATGCAATAGCGATGAAGTAAGCAGCTACAGACAAGGCAAACGAATTGAGTCCATAACCAGCTTTCACTGTAATAATCATGGAGGAAATGTGGAAGAAGAAGAAGAAGATTACCGTAAGGCACTGGAAACCTGTGGAAGAGGTAGTATTCAACAATCGACATTGAGGATGAGAACATCATTGCAAATGTTGCTGTAGCACTAGAAACCTATCATAGTTCCAGTTGTTAGGGATGTGTTCCAACCTTAAAGCATGAGGTTTTTATAGCCTTTAGAAATGTACTAAGAGCTACCGAAATTATACTTTGTTCAGTCAGCTATCGAAATTTAATTCTAACCCGGAGATAACAATAGTTGGTACCACAATTTATACAATGGTACCACAAGGATAGTAGAAAAGCTCATGAAGCATAGCTTGAAAAAAAAAACCAAGACTCTTTTATGAAATTCTATTCCAAACACAAACAAGCCATAGGCTGGACTCTAGAGCATACCTGGGGAGGGATACCGAGCTCCAAGAACAATGGACCCATAATGAAGCCACCTCCAACACCTAGTAGACCCCCCACGAGCCCTGCAATGATACCAAACTGACAGTATACAAAGAGCTGGCAAGATTTTAGGGCATTCTGTTGGCTTCCCTTCGATGATAACACCTTCTTTCCCGTCGCCAACCCATGTGCTTCATACATGGTCACTCCTACTGCCACAGGGATCTGCATCAAGCCAGCAGAAATTAAAGATTTAATCTATGATGCTTTCCAAGTTTTTTTATTATATGAGGATTGCAATTCAAATCAAATTCTGAGAATTTAGAAAAAAAAATTGATCTAAATCCTAAAAATTCCTATAGCAACAATCCATTCAGACAAAATAGATCCTATGGTATATGGCTAATATTGTCGCCATATACCATCTGTCTTTTTTTAACATTGAAACCTGGAGAGAATTCAAGGCCCAGTATAGCGCGGAGCAGTAAGTACTGTACTTCTGCAAATATGGAAAGAGAACACCATAGGCATTATTACTTGTGAAGAGGACAGAAGCAATTAAAGAAAGAAATTGGTTACAATATCCATGGAAATTTATGCGAGATGCAACTGATGAATGTTATTAGATGAGAGGTTGTAGAATTGATCCTCACATTTGCGATCTGAAGCCCAAGGAATGCCAACCACACAAATGCTAGGAGACCGAACTCCTTCCAGTGAACATTCTTCAGAAGTGATGGCTTCTGAAACGTTGGAAAAATTTAGTTAAAAAAATCTTATGAATATTGTTTGGAAAATGCAAGAGTTGAATCATTTGAAGTTTGCCTTCTCATCATGTAATGGATTTTTTGCGACAACGGCATCACCTGATCCTATAGGGATTATTGTTGCATGCTCTGGTTCCTGATCTGAAACGTTATATTAGGGAAACAGTTTAATCAAAAGGAAGAGCTTTCCCACTAGTGGCGCGCTACATCGGCGTCCGGGTGTAGTGAAAAATGAGCAAGGGTCTTCGCATCAGAGTCGACGGGTGCGAAGGGTAAGGAAGCTAGTCGAACCAACTAGGATTCGTTTAGGTAGTTGGAATGTAGGGTCACTTACAGGTAAGTTAAGCGAATTAGTTGATACCGCGACTAGGAGACGTGTAAATATATTATGCGTTCAAGAGACTAAATAGAAGGGTCAGAAGGCGAAGGAGGTGGACAATACAGGTTTCAAGCTATGGTACACAGGGACAGTCGCGAATAGAAATGGAGTAGGAGTTTTGATTGATAAGAGCCTCAAAAATGGTGTGGTGGGAGTGAGAAGGCAAGGAGGTAGAATTATCTTAGTCAAGCTTGTCGTTGGTGATATAGTCTTGAACGTAATTAGTGCGTATGCCCCCAAGTAGGCCTCGACGAGAGTGCTAAGAGACAGTTCTGGGAAGACTTAGATGACCTGTTTAGAGCTATACCTAGTAGTGAGAAGCTTTTTATAGGAGGAGATCTTAATGGGCATGTAGGTACTACAAGCGCAGGTTTCGAGGCAGTTTATGGAGGTTTTAGGTATGGTAGTAGGAATCAGGAGGGGGAGGAAGTTCTGGACTTCGCGGTAGCTTTTGACCTGATGATAGCCAACACTTTCTTTAGAAAGAGATAATCTCATCTAGTGATCTTCAGTAGCGGACAACACTGTAGCCAGATTGACTTTGTCCTCGCAAGAAGAAAGGACAAACGAGCATGCTTGGATTGCAAGATGATACCAGGGGAGTGTGTTGTTTCTCAACATAAGCTTTTGGTGGCAGATTTTCGTTTTCAGGTGCGTGCCCGTAGGGATAAACAAGCTAAGATTGAAAGAACAAAGTGGTGGAAACTGAAAGGGGAGACGTCAGAGGTATTTAGGGAAAGGGTTATCAAAGAGTGCTCTTGGAAGGAAGAAGACGACATAAACAATATGTGGGACAAGATGGCAACCAACATTCGGAAGGTAGCCTCAGAGGTGTGTGGAGTAACCAAAGGAAGGGGACGCGAGGCTAAAGATACTTGGTGGTGGAACGAGGAAGTCCAAAGGGCTATTAAGGAGAAGAAAGAATGCTATAGACGCTTGTACCATGACAGGAGTGTGGACAACATAGAGAAGTATAAGGTGGCAAAGAAGACTGCAAAGCGAGCTATAAGTGTGGCAAAGGGTAGAGCGTACGAGGATCTTTACCAACATTTGAGTACGAATGAAGGAGTGAAGGACATTTATAGGATAGCTAGGGTTCGTGAGAGAAAGACACGGGACTTCAACCAAGTTAAGTGCATTAAGGATGAAAGGGAGCATCTCTTGGTAAAGGAGGATGAGATCCGACATCGATGGCAAGAGTATTTTGACAAATTGTTCAATGATGAGAATATGGACACAACCTTTCAGTTGGATGACTCTTTTGATGACACCAATATGCGCTTTGTGCGGAGAATCCAAGAATCTGAGGTCAGAGAGGCGTTGAAAAGGATGAAAGGAGGTAAGACGATGGGACCGGATGGTATCCCAATCGAGGTGTGGAGATGCCTCGGGGACATAGCTGTAGTATGGTTAACCAAGCTGTTCAACCATATTTTTTGATCGAATAAGATGCCTGATGAGTGAAGGAGAAGTATATTGGTACCAATCTACAAGAATAAAGGGGATATTCAAAGTTGTACAAATTACCGAGGAATTAAGTTGATGAGCCATACTATGAAGCTATGGGAGAGAGTTATCGAGCATCGCTTGAGAGCAATAACGCGGGTCTCTATGAACCAATTTGGTTTCATGCCCGGAAGGTCAACCATAGAAGCCATTTTCTTAATAAGACAAGTTATGGAGCGGTATAGGGAGAAGAAGAAGGACATACACATGGTTTTTATTGACTTGGAGAAGGCTTATGATAAAATACCAAGGAATGTTATGTGGTGGGCTTTGGACAAACATAAAGTTCCAACGAAGTATGTCGGGCTCATTAAGGACATGTACAGCAATGTTGTGACTAGAGTTCGAACAAGTGATGGAGACACGGATGACTTCCCGATTAGGATAGGACTACATCAAGGGTCAGCTTTGAGCCCTTATTTGTTTGCTTTAGTGATGGATGAGGTCACAAGGGACATACAAGGGGACATCCCTTGGTTTATGCTTTTCGCGGACGATGTAGTGCTAGTTGATGAAAGCCGGACAGGAGTAAATCAGAAACTAGAGTTATGGCGGGAGACTTTGGAGTCCAAAGGTTTTAGACTTAGTAGAACTAAAACTGAGTATATGAGATGTGACTTCGGCACTACTACTCGGGAGGAGAAAGATGTTAGTTTGGAAGGTCAAGTAGTGCCTAGGAAGGATACCTTTCGATATTTAGGATCAATGCTACAAAGGGACGGGGATATTGATGAAGATGTTAGCCATAGAATCAAAGCAGGGTGGATGAAGTGGCGGCAAGCGTCTGGTGTCCTATGTGACAAAAGGGTACCACAGAAGCTAAAAGGCAAGTTTTATAGGACGGCGATTAGACCTGCTATGTTGTATGGTGCAGAATGTTGGCCTACGAAAAGACGACATATTCAACAGCTAAGTGTCGCGGAAATGCGTATGTTGCGTTGGATTTGCGGTCATACAAGAAGGGATCGAGTTCGGAACGATGATATACGTGAGAGATTAGGGGTAGCGCCAATTGAAGAAAAGCTTGTCCAACACCGGTTGAGATGGTTTGGACATGTGCAACGGAGACCTCCAGATGCATCGGTGCGTAGTGGAATCCTAAGTCAGGATAGTAACGTGAAGAGAGGCAGAGGAAGACCGAAGTTGACTTGGGTAGAGGCAATAAAAGGATACTTGAAAGGATAGAATATACCCAAAGACTTAGCCTTAGATAGGAGTGCTTAGAAGACAGCTATTCACATGCCTGAACCTTGATTGCTTCTGTTGGGTTTCAACTCTAGCCTATCTTAACTTCTTTGGGACTTAAAGGCTTTGTTGTTGTTGTTGTTGTTGTTGTTGAAGAGCTTTCCCATTTGGTGAAGATAAAGAAATCATTTTTACAGAATTGCTCCACTCTTTGTGCGGTCTCCTGGAATGGAAGAGATGAAAGCATTCCAATTAGTATAGCAGGAGAGAAGAAGGAAAATGAAGATGACAGGGCAAGAGTTACCCTTTTCTTTATGGTCTCTTTCTTCCATGTCTCAACGCCCTTCAAGAAGGCCTTTGTTGATGTTATTACTGTGATTCAATTTGCATAGGAGATGCAAACCCAGGTCAATCAGACAAGAGGTTTTCAAGGTGCTTGGGGATATAAAAAAAACAAACCTAGGAAGAGGATTATGAGGAGAGCCGTGACCAGCCAGTCAGGGAAAACAACATTGAAGATTACACCGATGCTGATCCCAAGCATCAACATAGGCTGGATGAGCATGGCGAGGTCATAGTCGATCAGCGGTATGTCCAAACTCGGGTGCTTCAGCTTGAGATTGTAGTAGACAGTTGACACAGATGCACCCATGATCATGCCTGTTGATCACAATTTACAAATAAACAGTACAGCATTGATCATTCAGTTGGAATGGATCGGAATATAATAGAGGGAACCGTTAGATGCTGACACTTGGACATGGCGGCCGATGACTTGGGATCAAAGCCGATGATCAACGCTAGCATTGGCAGGAAGACGCCGCCTCCGCCGACGCCGCCAACGCTCCCTAACGCGGCGCCAAAGAACCCGATTAGTGATCCCAGCACGATCCGCCACCCAAATTCCATTGGCTGTTTAATTTTAACACAAAAGAATTAGACATCCAGAAAATGCACCACATTGTTAGCGAAATCGTGCCCGAAAACATTGCACTTGCAGACACATTGTAGTGATACTACAAAATAATCCTGCTCGTCAAAAGCACGAGGCGCTGTTTGCATCATTACCGGTCAGACGTGGTGGTACGAGTTGCCACCATCAGTTTTCCGCGTCGAATTATGTACGCCCATCCCCGTCCCCGTGTCGGCGGCGACAACGGTGGCCGCGCATGCGACGCCGAGCGCGGCGACGGCGTGCCAACGCCACCTCCTCCCCATTTCCATCGTCGGCGAGGAGACGGAGAGAGAGGCTTCGTGGGATCAGGGATCCATACGGCAGGAAATGGTTTAGGCAGTTCCTCACTCTAAAGTTTATTATGTATCCCATCTAAGGTTGTATACATACATGGAGTATTAAATATATACTAAAAATAACTAATTGCACTATTTACGATTAATTTACGAGACGAATCTTTTAAGCCTAATTAGTTCATGATTTGATAATATGGTGCTACAGTAACACATGTGCTAATGTGACGGACTAATTAGGCATAATAAATTCGTCTCGTGGGCTGTAATTTGTTTTTTTATTAGTATCTAAACACCCCATGCGACACCCTCAATGATACTCGATGTGACACCCAAAACTTTACGCATTAGATTTAAAGAAGGCCTTAATTTGGTTCCTGCTACCGGCAAAACCCAGTGGCACCTCTCAGTCTCAGCGCGTTGGCGGCGTGGGTTCTGTGTGTGTCTCCTGTGCGCGTGAGGAAGAAAGGGGAAATGGGGTCAGGAAGTCAGATTGAGTTGGATGTTTTGATTCGGATACGGATGGCATTTGCATGTATAATACTGATCAATGTGGGGAGTTGGAGGCTTGGAGCTGCTGCTTCGTATCCAGCCGTCCAATCAGCAGAGCAGATCATGACGGACGCTACCTGGGGCATGGTGGGTGCGCACTTCCATCCGAGATCCGCTTTTGTAGCTGTATTCCGGAGCATCAGAAGGGCAATAAAACAGTAAAGGCACGCATTCCACCAGATTGTTGGAAATTCGGCATCGATACGTGTATGGGAAGGACAAGGACAATACTCCTATTCTGCAAGTGAAGCAATAAATTTGAAGAACGGTAATCGCGGGCCACAGCACCAGCCAACAACTTAACAGGTGTATCTTCTTGGCCACTCGCTTCTAACCTTATCCTGCTGCACCAATCTCCAGAAGGCTCTCTACCGTAGCGCTGCAAATCGTGCTCCACCGTGACTGCGCTCCACAGCGCCGCAACCGTTGGGTTCCTCCACCAGCCGCCGGCCTCACTAGCGTCACCCGGAGTCCATAATCCACGGTGTCTCCACTAGTACATAAACGATTTTTAGCGACGCCCCCCTTTTTAATTAGAGGCGGTTCAACTAGCATGCCGCCTCTAACTACGCCTAGGGGTACTGTAGCTTTGTGACCGTATCTGAAGATCAATTTTCAGGGACGGTTCTATTACAAAAACCGCTTTTAAAAATAGATCTATTTGTAGGGACGGTTGTATTAAGAGAACCGCCTCTGAAGATCTATTTTTTATGGGTAGTTCTCTTTACAAAACCGCTCCTAAAGGAGATCTAATTTTAGCCACGGTTGTTTTAGATCTGCTTCTAAAGATGCAATTTCACGGGAGAGAAAACTATTCGCGCGCAAGCAGTTTGAACATATACTTCCTGGTTTTCAATAACCATGTGCATAGGACCCACGCACCTCGATCAATCCCACTGCATCTTTATCTTCTCACGCAGAGCAACAACCTGTTCTCATCTCTCGAACTCTCTCCAACTTTCTCTCTTCTCTCTCCCTTTCTTGTTCGTTCTTTGGATAGAGGTGCGGCAGCCATGGCAACGGTGTGGCCCACAGCGTCGACGGCGAGCTCAGCATCGGTGTGCTAGCCGGGCGCGGTAGAGCGGCGACAGCGAGCTGGCCGTGTGTGGCGGCTTGGCACTAGTGTGCTGCCTGGGCGCGGCAGTGCGACAACGGCGAGCTAGCCGGGCGCGGCAGAGCAGCGACGGCGAGCTGGCCGTGTGTGGCGACTTGGCGCCGGTGTGCTAGCCGGGTGCGGCAATGCGGCAACGGCGAGCTGGCCGTGTGTGGCGACTTGGTGTCGATGTGCTTGACGGGCAGGGCAGCGGCGCTGGCGAGCTGGCCGCGCGTGGTGGTTTTGGCGCCGGTGTGCTGGCCGGGTGCATCGTTACATTGCGGCGCTGGCTGTTGTAGCTTGCAGTGCAGGCAGTGCGGCACATCGGCACTGGTTGACACGGCAGCTCTGCAGTGCGGTGCCGGCGAGCTTTTTTTTATTCCCAAAAATCATTTTCAGCGCCGGTTGCTTAAGAGGTCCGACTCTGTATATGTATTTTCAGAATCGGTTCACTGAACTTCACCGTTTGTAAAGATGCATTTTTAGCATCGGTTGATTTAACACACCCGCTCTTAGAAATTGTTTTTGAGAGTCGGTTGTTAATCCGCCACTAGAAATAAGTTGTTTTTACCATCGGTGTCATAGTGACGGTTGAAACAACCATTCCTATATATCGAATTTGACCGCATCTAAAAATCATTTTTGTACTAGTGCCCAAGGCCAGCCATTGCCTCATTGCGCCCCCTGGCCGGTCCGTAGCTGCCCCCTACCCGGTTCGCATCAAGGCTGCGATGTCCCCTAGCCAGTTCGCCGATGATGTGAAGCTCCATCGTAGGGCTCAAAGAAACGAAGGGCGGCTCCACTCCGGCCGCCACCCCATCAGGCCCCTTGGCCGGCCCACAGCTGGCCCCTACCCCGGTCCGCTCCAAGGCTGCGATGTCCCCTGGCCAGTACGGCGACAACGCGAAGCTCCATCGTCGGGCTCGAAGAAACAGAGGGTAGCTCCGCTCCAGCCGTCGCCCCATCGCGTCCCTTGGCCGGTCCGCAGCTGCCCCCTACCCGTCCACTCCAAGGCTGCAACGATGTCCCTTGGCCGGTCCGCCGACAATGCAAAGCTCCATCGCTAGGCTCGAAGAAACGGAGGGAAACTCCACTCCGGGCGCCGCGCTCGACGACTATTGCCCCCCTGGCCGGTCGCTCCCCGCCACCGGCGAGTTCTACGTCGATGAATTTCACACTCCGGCGAGCCACCATTTCTCCCAAGCAGCAAAAAGATGTTGCGCTGAAAGCGCATGTTGCAAGCGTACATTTCAAATGTTTCATAGGTATGTTGTAGGTATTTTCGTACGGATGTTGCAAAAGTAGACCGGGATATTGCATTTATTGCAGTGGTTTGTACACGTATGTTGCAAGTGTCTATTCCCAATGTTTTATCTATTTTTCAGACATATGTTGCAAGTGTGTTTATCTGGATGTTTCATACATATGTTGCAAGTGTTTTATCTAGATGTTGCGTATGTTTTGCTATGGATTTGTGTTTTTCAGGTGTTTTGTTGCAAGTCTTCTTTTATATGTTGCATCTGAATGTTTTAAAAATAGATCTGGTGTGGCACATGTTGCTATGGCTATACACGCATGTTACAAGTGCATGTTGCAAGTGTTTTATCTGTTTCAGACACATGTTTCATTTGGATGTCTCAAAAGTAGATCTCAAGGAAGCACATGCTGCTGCTGCTAGTGCGCCACCGTAGGTCACCGTGCTGTCGTGGGTCACCGCACTCGTCTACTGATGGTGGTGCTGCTGCTACGTGCATGCGCGCGTGTGAAACGAAGCATGCTTAGGATGGTCCCCGCGCATGCGTGGTCCCACGCGGCCTCTGGAGCAAGATGGGTACGTCATGAGCGGGCGCCGAAGCACATTCCGATGCTAGCGTCCCGGATCAGACGTCCAAGCACTAACAAGTTCGTTTAAAAAAAAGCTTTAGCCGCAAATACTTTACAAAGCTTTACAAAGCACTAACAAAAAAAATATCCATTATTATACATCCTTATGTTTCGTGAAATGGTGATAAAAAAAACTCTTAAAACTAGATAGAAAATCCAACAGGTAAGGTGCGTGCCAACACAGCGCCACAGGGGTCATCGATCATATACTAACCTACTGTACCTGTGTGGTGGCTGATGACTGTCATCACTACCAGCAAGCCCCTGCACTTTACCAATGTCCACTGCCAGCCAGCAACCTGCTATGGAAAATGGTATGCGACTGTTTCACAGCCAGTTACAAGTTTGTATTCAATTATGGTGATGGTGACAAGCAATTCAATATTATCCATTTCATCCTGTATAAATAGACAAAGTCAAAATACACGGTAAACACAACAAGAATGAACTCTTTTCATGTGCCAACAGCGCTAGACCCCTTTCAAGTTCTGGAAAGCTTCAGATCACAGCTCAAAGCCTCATTCTTCATGGAGATAATCACCCTGATGTGTTGGAGTGTCTGGACTGTCAGGAATAATTTCATTTTCAGAGGGGAGGCTGTCTCTTTGGAGCGCTGCAAATTTCTTTTTAGAGAAAACTTCGTCTTAGTTATTCTTTGTGTGAAGAAAAAAATACCTCCCCTTTATCTCTTTATGGCTAGAGCAGCTTGTGTAATCTGCCTCATCTTCTTTATTTCCTTCTACGTCTCTTGAATTTTTCTCCTGTAATTCTGTTGATTTGTACTTCTGTTTGTTTTGTTAATATATGCCAGTTGGGATTGGCCTCCAATCCCTCCTGTTTCCTCAAAAAAACAAGAATGAACTCTAGTATTTCCGGTACGTCAAATAACATGAGAACGTGTCAGGTCTCACAAATGCAGAGTTGACAAACCTAGTACATAGACAAAAGATGAAGCAGATGACTGATGCCAACTTTTCATGTATACACAGAATTGACAATTATGTAAATTTCTCATCCAAATAGCTTATTTACTAAAAGTTTGTCTTAACAAAGAAAAAATTTGCATGTCTTGCATGTTCTCCAAAAAAGATTTCTTGAAACTAATAACACTACTGTGGGGGGCCTCTTTTGCAGTAATTCTGCCAGCAAGCGGTTACCAGGATCTGCTGCACTGCAGCACATATATGTCAGTACTCAGTAGTGAACCAAGTCACAAGTGCTTAGATCACCACTTCACCAGGCTGAATGAGCCTTGTTACCAATTCTCCGATCATTGACAATTTTCAGCAGATCTGAAAGTTACCAGTTAAACTAGTTGGTTACCATCAGTACCTTAAAACACAAGAACTGTCCAAGTTTCAGTATTGCTCTATGTTTGGAAGTGGTATGGTGGTCTGAAACATTCATCAGTCACACTAGCTACACAACAACAACAACAACAAAGCCTTTCACATTAGCTACACGAGGCAATAAATTATATGATTCATGTCACATGGAGAGAATACTAATTTGGGTCTAAGTTGCTAGAAATGCAAAACCTTTGAAGCTCCTCTACTAGTTACTATAGAATTCTGGATAACCTTCTATCTGATAAGAAACTTATCTTTCCCATCTCATTCAGTTCCATCATTTTTTCGTTCTCAGCATTCAGAAACACTATCAAGCTTAGAAAATTGTATGACTTCGACCAGAAAGCTTACACAATTTCCACTGCCATATCTGGTGGCACAAAGGGAATTGGCAAATATGTTTGTGCATCATTTCAATCAAGTTCGCTTCTCGTGGAACAGTACATGTTTGAATTCACAAGCAATACATTCCCTGTTAATCCTATTTTGCCTTCTCATCATTTCAACCAGCAAATAATTTTCAGACACTTTGCCCTTCTATAGCAAACAAAGTGACAAATGGATTCAGGATGCACAGTAATTTAGTAAATGCAGGAATTCTCCTTTTAAGAAATACAAATTCGGATATTTCTATTTTTAACATTATAATCCAGTTAGCCTCTTTTTGCTCACGGAGATAACTTAGTTTATTTGACAAGAAAACAAAGTACTACTACATGATACATTGCAACTGTGCACGAGGAAGAAGTTTTAATTAAATTCTTTAGATCTTTCATCATAGGTGCCAGCTCAGTAGCTGTTTCATCATTCCATATCAATCACCAGCCCATAGCAGCCAAGAATCATCAGTACGGAAGAAAAAGAAACTACTAGTAACTCTCGCCTGAGCTTAAACATACAGATGAGAAACTGTCATCTGAGTTTAAACATCTGAGATAAACAAAATGTCTGAGCTTAAAACCACACTACATTACTGCCAAGCAAACGACATGCAGCAAAAGATCTTACCCTCACAGTTACCTCCAATAATAATAAGAACAAAGCTAAATTGAAATTCAAACCTTGGCCCAAGCTACAGCGGGATGCTAGAATTCAGCGATCAGAAATTGAGCTGTTCAGTCGAAATCTGGCACTAAGATCGCCTTCTCTGCTGCCTCCTCGCCCTCCTCTCGTCGCCTTGCGCCCGTCTGGGTTCACTGACCCCTTCTCGGACCCCCTCGACGCATCCATCCTCCTTCCCCAGCTTCTTCTCTCCGCGCCGTTCCCCGACCACCACGACTGTATCCACCTCTTCTCCGCGGCCAACGACCACCACCGCGTCCTCGTATCCGCCTCCGCGCCCTCCGCCAACGACCACGACTTCGTCGACGCCGCCGTCGCCCGCGACGCCGCCGCCGGCGTCGGGGGCGGCCCCGCGGTCGGGTCCGGCGTCATCCACGCAGCCTCCTTCGCGTGGTGCCGAGACGCGGCCCTCGTCGTCGTCGGAGTCTTCGGAGAAGGGCAGGCGGGCGAGGCGGGAGGCGACGGCAGCGGCGGCGAGGGAGAAGGCCTCGGCGATGGACTCCGGCGGGAGCGCGCATTCCTCGAGCCCCGCGTCTTCTAGCCGCGGCGGCCGGATGGGCACGCCCCCTCCGACGGTGAGCTCGTCTTCGCCCTCCATTGGATTCGCCGCCCCCGCGCGACGAGGCTTCGAGAACAGGAGCGTACCTACCGTACCAGCGAGGTGGAGCGGCCGCCCTAGGTAGCCGCTGGCGCTGGTACCCCAACCCCCCCAGTGCACAGGTCTGCGAGGCTGTGACGAACTGAAGGAGCGCTGTCCGAGCCTCAGCCACGGACGGAAGGTCGAAGAAGATGCCGATCTCTATTCATTTTGGGCGGCTAAAGCCCCTTTGGCAAACGGCTTCATTTTGGGCGGCTAAAGCCCCTTTAGCAATCCGCTTCACCGCTGAAGTCAAAGCCGGTGAAACTAGAAAAATTAGTTTTTTTTATTTCTAATTTATTTTAACTCCGGCTTATAAAACGGCTTCATGCTACAGTGTCTCGATTTGCGCAAAATAGATGAAGTCAAAACTGACATAAGCCGTGCCAAAGAAGCCCTAAGAGTATCTCCAACATCGACACCATTCGTAGCGCTACTCAAAGAATTCAATACACATTCAACGTTCAACCTAACAACAGAATTCAAAACAGAATCATTTCTGCAAATAAGTTTTCAGAAGAGAGGATATTCATATTTGGGTTTGTACCTCTCAGGTTATCTCCAACAACACCACCTAAAATATAAGACTCATTCGTACTTTGGGTAGCGCTACAGGTAAAACGTTCAATACTTATTCAACATCTTCTCCAACAACAAGACACAAAAGAGAATACTTTCTGCAAATAGGTTTTCAGGAGAGAGGATACCCATATTTGGATTGTGTCTCTCAGGCAACCCAAAATAGGTCTTCCGTATAGATACTCTGTTGGAGGCTGATTTTGGATCTCTCACTACCCATTTTGGGTTTGGGTCTCCTTATTGGAGACAGTCTCAGATAATCTAAAATGGATCTCCCGTATAGGTACTCTGTTGAAGGTTGATTTTAGGTCTCCTGCTACCCATTTTGGGTTTGGATGCCCATATGAATCACCTATTGGAGACAGTCTAAGGCGGTCTCCCGACGATCCATCGTGAAACCCAAACCTAAAATGGTCCCCAACACAATATCTATAGAAGACCCATTTTAGATGCCAGAAGAGGCATAACTCAAATCTAAGTATCCTCTCTCTTGAAGACCTATTTGTAAAAAAAAATTGTCTTTTGGGTCTTATTATTAAAGAAGACCAAAAATAGTTGTTGAACCCTTTGCCTATAGCGTTACCCAAAGAACGAATGGGTCTTGTATTTTGGATCGCGATTGTTGGAGACAGTCTAATTGTTGAACTGTCTATGGGCGCTGCCTGGTTAGCTCCATTGGGCACTGGCCCAAGTCGAGAAAGCGATAGGGGTATATACAACCCACAGACAAGGTCCGTCTCTATTGACAAGTTTGAAGAAAAGGGTATGGGAATTGTAGGTTGTACTTAGTGGAGGAAATTGATATGAGAGTTTGATTTATACTCCCAATCTCCTGTTAGGCATGAAGAGGGAGTTTCTTCTGTCTTTGTTTGGTTGGTGGGTTTGGAAATAGAAAATCATAACTTAAACTATCATCAATGGTGGAGATACGCTCGTCTTGTGTTGATAAAAAATTCCCACTCAATTTCCACCCCTCTCCCTGGATTTAAAAGGTAAGAGTTGAGGCCCTTAAATTCCTCTTCCCCTTCCTACAAGAACTCTGAAAGCTCTAGTTTGGTTTTGGTGAATTAATAAAACCCTAAGTGCTAACCTAGTTTATAAAGTGATTATGAGATAGGTAGCACTGCTCCAAGTGGTGAAGCAAATAAAGATCATGACATGACGATGGTCTTGCTATGGTGATGATCAAGTGCTTGGACTTAGAAAAGAAGAAAGAGAAACAAAAGGCTTAAGGCAAATGTATAAATGGTAGGAGTTATTTTATTTCAGTGATCAAGACACTTAACGAGTGTGATCACATTTAGGATTGATAGCCATACTATTAAGAGGGGTGAAACTCGTATCGAAATGCGGTTATCAAAGTGCCACTAGATGCTCTAACTAATTGCATATGTATTTAAGATCTAGTGGAGTGCTAACACCATTGAAAATATTTGTGAAAAATATGCTAACACATGTGCATAAGGTGATACACTTGGTGGTTGGCATATTTGAGCAAGGGTTCTAAACTTCACAGGCAGAGTGTCCGCCCATAGAGTGCGGACAGTCCGACGGTGCTACTGGCGCACTGTATAGAAAAGACAGGGTTTCACAGAACGTAACGGATGTATTCGGTGGCTAAACCTAGGTGAACGGAGGTCACTATAAGTGACTGGACGCTGGTCTCGATAGGACCGGCGCGTCCAGTCAGCGACAGCAGTGAGTGTGCGGTTTCGGTCTCATGACCGGACGCTGGCACGAGAAATGATCGGATGCTCAGGACCTGAGTCCAGTCAGTATGACGTATGATGACATATGCAGCGCACAGGGGAGACGTTGAGTGACCGGACGCTGGGTGAGTCCGATCGGTCACGACCGGACGCGTTCGGTCGTGATTTTTTGCTTCTGGTACCTTACTGGAAACGACCGGACGCTGGTGTTGGTGCGTCCAGTCACTTTGAGCAGCGTATCCGGTCACTACTTAAATGTACTGATGACCATTGAGATCGGGCGATCAGCGTTTGAAGCCGATGACACGTGGCAAGCATCGGGCGACCGGACGCTGGGATCCTACGTCCGGTTGATCTGACCGGAGCGTCCGGTCACCCCGTGTTGTGCCCATTGAAGGGGTACAACGGCTCTATTTCGTGGGGGCTTCTATTTAAGCCTCATGACTGGCTCAAGCTCACCTACTTGGCCATTTACATGGACATAGCAACCTATGAGCTTAGTCAAAGCCCTCCCACTCATATATATCATAGATTCATCATCTTTGTGAGATTGGGAGTGAATCCAAGTGCATTGCTTGAGTGTTTGAATCTAGAGGCACTTGGTGTTCGTGTTTCGCTGCAGGGTTTGCTTGTTACTCTTGGTGGTTGCCGCTAGCTACATGGCTTGGAGCAGCGAGGATCGTCGAGCAGAGGTTGATGATTGTCTCCGGCTCCGATCATGGTGATTATGAGGGGTTCTTGATCTTTTTCCGGCAGAGAGCCAAAAGGTACTTGAGTAAATTGCTCGTAGCTTATGTGATCCTCATCTTATGTTGGTTGTGCGGCACCCTATTGAGGGTTTGATGTGTGATGTCAATTAGCGCGAGAACCTCCAAGTGAGTGAATCACCACAACGAGGACTAGCTTGCCAGCAAGCAAGTGAACCTCGGTAAAAAATCATTGTGTCATCATTTGATTCTGAGGTAATTGGTCTTCATTGGTATTCATCCTTTATGATTGATTGGTTCACTCCTCAACACGGTGGTATAACTATATTGCTCTCTCTCTTTATATTATCGCAAACTAGTCATCAAGCTCTTTAGTGTAGCTAGCTGTGAGAGCTTATTAATTTGGTTAGTGTGGCTCTTTAGTTAGTCTTTAAGAGCACACTAACTTAGTGTAGTGATATAGCCATTGTGTGGATAAAAACTATAGAAACTAGAATTGTGCTAGGTGGCTTGCATTTTTAGTAGGCTAGCGCAACACTTGCTTCGCCTCATAATTGTCTAACCGGTTTGTTAAGTGTTGTTGTAGAAATTTTTAATAGGCTATTCAACCTCACTCTAGCCATTAGGACCTTACAAACTCCCATGCCCACCAACCAATCAAAGGTCGTCTTCCTCCCCGTGGGTGGTCCACCATGGCCGGGATCCCCTTCCTCGAGTCCGGTAGCAGTGAGTAGTGGATCAATGGGGGAGCACCGAAGGCGGCAGCTAGCACTTCCTGCGGCACCTGAGTTCGAGCGATGGGCGGAAGCTGGTGATGGTGGTGGTGGATGAGAGCTCCGGTGCCAAGTAGGTGAAGTGGGGTGTTACTAGGCGAAGAAGAAGACACTCAATTCAATTCGACGAGATTACATCCAAACATTTATTTGGTATTCGCCATGTCCCTAGATTCCAAGTGGCAATTTTATTATGTATATCCAAACGTCTGATTTAGTATTGTAGCTCATTTCCAATACTTTGGCATTGGTACCCAATTCAATGTCAGCTTTCCATTATATACGTCCAAACAGATCCTTAGAGAACCTCGTACTCCTTACCAGAACTATGAAGTTATTAGTATGATGTTTTCTTTTTCTTTTTTTTCGAAATTCTGCTAGCAGATGGAAGTTACTGAATTCATAGTGCAAATTTAGGATTTTTTTAAGTTTTGGAGTTTGTATTACAAATTAAGTTTCTAATGTTTGAGTCCATAGCTTATAATGTTTCAGTTACAAGTATTTTTAGAAGTACAAAGTTCTCTATGCATCCCTTCCCGCAAAAGAGCGCGGCGCGTCACCTTCTTTTTTTTTCCCTACCATGCCTCGGTGCCCTCTTTATTAGGGATGAAAATGGTACGGATATTTTTCGACCGTATTCGAAACTGAATCTGTTTAGAGGGGTTGAGATCTGTCCGTATCCGAGTCCGGATATCCAACATCCGATACCGTATCCGTATCCGAATATACAAATCGCATATTTATGATGTCGATATCCAATCGTATCATATCCGACATAGTTGATACTATCCGTATTCGAATCCGAATCCGGACAGAAATATGAAAACAAATGTAATATCTGTGATATCCGTCCGTATCCGATCCATTTTCATCCCTACTCCTTATGCATCGATCAGACCAAACAAAGTGCAGACGGTCACGTACGACGCAATTGCAAGGCCGCACCGCAACTGCTTTATTATATTATCAAAATTGCTATAAGTCAGTCGGTTGGTCACGCGAGATGGGCTGCCGGTCCCCGCACATGCTCGTGCTCCAGCATTCTAGGTCCGGGTCATCTAGAATACACGCACATACGTCCGTGGTTGGTCCGTGTATGCCCGCATCTACGCCCGTGTATAGCTCCAACGGAATACACGTATTATGTACCGTGTACGCCCAGCCCACATGTATATTTGTATTTTTTCTAAAATTTGTGAATAATTTGTTAACAATTTAATGATATTTGTGAACAATTTGATATATATTTCTCTGATATCTGGAATCCATAGAAATAATTTGTAAATTTTTCTGAAAACTTTGGCATATATTTGTGTTATTCTCAAATTACACCACTATATCTAATAAATTACATTGAACAAGTCATTGTAAATATAGTAATAATTTAATGTAAATATAGGTAGAAGACAGTGTAAGTGTATGGGAATAATTCAGTTGATAGCAGGGCCAAAAACAACTGAATGTCATGTAGACAGATCCTATATTATATATAATATTATAGGTTTGTGCCCATATGTTGCTACGGGACAGCAAAACTTCTAGACTAAAAACACACGGATCACACGATAAGATAACAATACTGTGAAGTTAAATACCAATGTTAAAATAACATTTAATCCAAAAAGCAAAGTTCATGAAATTAACATAGTCATAGAGAGTGCGGCATCGTAGGCTCACAAACTCTACTGTATAGATTTTTCCGTGATGCTGCTAAGATAATATTTTATATCAGCAGAAAGAAATCTTCGATCTCCATTTCTTTCGTGCGCCACTAAATCCACGAATAAGTTCTGTCGCATCTCCATACCATCCTGTATACAGATTTGAGTATATATATAAATATTAGTGCTCGTCACATGGATAATACTGCATGTCATGAAAAATCTTCCACAAAACCTTAAAACAAAGTATATTATACTCACCGTGCATTGCAACAGGAACAATCAGATTTGGTGATGCCAACTATCAAAATTTGCAAGAGAACACTTAGTGAAAAGTTCCTACAACTTAAGTTTCACATTGGTTTGGAGCAGGCACTATTCAAACTCACAAGAGGCAAAAAAAAAAGTATAGCTATTGAATTGCATTCATCTCCTGTTTCAATGTACTTTTGACATAAAAGAAGCTTGTCGGACACAAAAATTCTAAATGTGTTTCTACAACTAATAACAATGTTACCATTATCTATCATCAAGTAAAACCTAAGTGTAACTGACATCTTTCATGAATCAAGAATAATGGTAAATTGATCGTAGCAACCTAGTGCCTAGTGCTTAAGGGCAACATAAAAACAATGCTACTAAAAGTTCACCAGCATCTGCTTCATCACAATTTGCAAAATCATATAGGTATATAGAAATATTACACAATTTTGCGTCAGTGCATGACCACAGCCAGCTAGCTTCCATCAATATTTCACACGCAAATAAACTCTCTGCATAATGCACTAAAGGAACATTCACGACTTACTAATGTCATAGAAAGAAAAACACACCCTCTACGGCGCCATACTACCATCAGAATCGGTCGCATTGACGTCGCAAGTATTGATCAGGAACCAGCACAACTCCGTGTTCCCGTTCGTGGAGTGAAAGGATCTAGGATGTCGCCTAGAGGGGGGTGAATAGGCGTTTAAACCCACTTCCTAGTGGTAAGGTAAGGTGTTGGGTCACTCTCTTGACGTTGATAAGCCACCACTCCGTAGATCGAGTCCCAAACCCTAAGAAATAGCTAGAGAGGGGGAGACAACCAAATACAAGTAATTTCGAGCAAATCACAACAACAACAAGCACGCGGGAGACAAGAATTTATCCCGAGGTTCGGCAGCCCCACAAAGGAGCTCCTACGTCCTCGTTGTTGAGGTGACCACTTTGGTCGGAGTCTCTTCCACCTCCTTGCCTCACTCAAGGATACCACAAAGGTCACTTGAGTTTCTTCACTAGAAAACAAGGGTAATACAAACTTCCCAAGGCTCTTCCACAAGATGGAAGCTCTTGGGCGACGCCTCGCCGGCTAGGGGAAAATCCCCAAGAGTAACAAATGCAAATCAAACCGGCTTGACGAAGAAATCAAGTGCTCAAGCTTGCTCAAAGTGTTTTTCTCACCCAATCCACTCTCCAATCACTCAAACCCTTTAGGAATTGAAGTTGGAGGCAAAGGAGAGAAGAGTGGCGAGCCTAGAATGCTTGGGGCTGTTTTGGCCGAGTGTTTGTTGCAATGAAATGAGTGGGCAACGGTTAGAATGGAGAAGACGGGTATATATACTCCAAGGCAAAATCTAACCGTTCAGATCTACGTCGGGAGTTCCGACGCAGATCTCGGGACTTCCGACGTATGAAGAAAACACTGTTCATGCGAGGTCAAAGTCCACTCGAGACAGTCAACGTCGGAACTTTCGACGAACGTCGGAACTTCCGACGAACGTCGGGACTTCTGACGTGCACAGCCAGCAGGTTAGTAGAACCATCGATGCCGGGACTCCCGGCTTGGGTCGGGACTTCCGACTGTCGGGAGTTCCGACTCACGTCGGGACTTCCGACGTCCACAGTCACCGCACAGGCAGTGACTGGGAGTCAGCACTTCTGGCAAGAGTCATGACTTCCGACTGTCGGGAGTTCCGGCTTACGTCGGGACTTCCGACACCGACAGTCACAGAAAATTATTCTTTGTGCTCGTGAAGTGCTAGAGTGTCTCTCTTTTGATTTAATTATTATGCTTGAGCACTCTATCTTCCTCAGACCACCTAAACTTACATCCCTCTTAATAGTACGGCATACCTATTAACTCAAGATCGGAAGAAAAATGAAATTAAACCTTTTGAGTTGATCTTCTTTAAATTGATGCCGTGTCTTTCAATCTTCATCAAGTGAGGGTGCCAACATGTCAATATTGATCTTTTCACTTGAGCATAGCCATCTTGAGCATGTGACTTGATTCCATTCATCAAATATGAATAACTCCAAATGCATCAAGTCACTTTAGTCAACTTGTCCAATATAGATTTGATCCTTCACATCAATATGACCATCTTAGCTTGATTAGTACCTCAACTAAATGCAAGTACTTTCTTCTTCACCCTAGCTAGGTTCTTCGGCCACCAAGCTGTCGCTTGCCCTTCACCCTTGCTTAGTACCTCGAAGCCTTTCCTTGCTATCTTCACCATCTCAAGCCATTAAGTCACATCTTGTGTTGAATCATTCATTCATATGTATTATTATCTTTTTCATTTCAATTTAGCAAGCTTCAAATATGAGACCAATCCATATACAATCCCTTATGTCTCATTAATTAATTCTTACAAGCTTGCTTTCACATAGAACATGGAAATCCCACAATAAATAAGCCTTTGCATGAATTCTATTTGCATTGTTGTCTTGTGCTTGAACTAGATTGTTTATACAACAATATATCATTTTGGCTTTCATTAAGTACCTGTGAGATAACCTATTACCTGTCCACACTTAGCAAACAGGTTAGTTCTTTAATCACGTTGTCATTCAATCATCCAAAACTCACTAAAGGGCTAGATGCACTTTCAATCTCCCCCTTTTTGGTGATTGATGACAACTTGATTAAAGCTTACAAAATGATATAAACATTTAAACTTTTGAGTTCAATGATTTATGAGAGGCTCCCCCTTAATATGTGCTTATGATTAGAATTCACAAAATGACCTCAAATGTCAATTGCACATACTAAAACATATAGGAGACTCCCCCTAAATCATTGCATCCGTGGGGTGCATGTGTGTGACAAAGTTAAACCATGATGCATATGACAAGATATATCACACAAGAATAAATATAAAGGCATCACATCAAATATTTTCATTTTAGCATGCATAGTCCTTATGAAAATAAATATAACACATGTAATTCACACATAGCACTCATTACATATTTTCTCAAGTCCAGAAACCACCGATATATAAAAAAGATCATATCTCAAGAGATATATAGATAAAGCATAAGTGAGTCTCATCTCTCACATGATACAATCTATCTCAAATCCAAGATACATCAATGAAGCACAAAAACAAGAAATGACAGCCTGCAGTACATATCTTCAGAGCCTGCAGTACATATCTTTAGGTACAAAGATAAGCAAATGAGACTATCCTGAAGCTTTAATCAGTCTCTCTCCCCCTTTGTCATCTATCACCACAAAGGTCCAACAATGACATATTAAGGACAAGGGGCTACAAGCTGTCATACAAAGCACAAAGAATGCTTAAGGTTCAAACTTTGTACTAATCTCTCCCTTTGTATTAAACTCTCCCCCTTTGTCATCTTAAAGAGGTTGTACTTGTCACTTGTTTGCAATTCAAAATAGATCAAGTACATGGGTTTACTAGCTCATGAACAAACTCATACACTAACCACTAGATCATATAATCATTCAAGCAATAGTGGTAGTCTATGAATCAAAAAATTTTCATTTATAATGCATGATCCTATAAGCATGTACTATATGCACTAACCGCATACTAGTAAGGGATGAAAAATGATCATGCACAATACAATGATACCTTTGCTATATTGGAGAGGAAGATAGTCATATAGATTTCAATTCATTTCTCCAATAGCACCATGAAGTCCAATTATAAGCTTGGTGAAGACCAATAGATACCAATTCTTTGAATTCCTATTCTTCACCCATATGAATTGAGAATCACTAATGACCAAGTGCACTCTTCTTGTTGTGGTTGGCTTGCTTCTTCTTTGATCATTGCTTGCTTGAGAGAACTAAAAAGATGCACCACTTGTAATACCACTTAAAATTTCATGACTTGTTCTCTTTTGGGTGTTGCTTGCTTTCTAGACCAATCTCTTGATTTTCTTCAACCAAGTACCTCAAATGTCCCTTTAGATTACCACTTTGATTTTAGCCATCCAAGCCTAGGATAAAGTGACCTCTCTCCAAAGAACCATCATTGATACTCACTTGAAATAACTTAAAAGAAAATCACTTGATCCACTTGAAAGATTTTGTTTGATTGATCCATATTGTTGGACTTAATTTGATGAATAACTTTGAATCCTTCTTTAAGTCCTTTTCTTTCTACTTGTTTAAGTCCTTTTCTTTCTATCAAAAGATCTCCAATTATCACTAGAACTTAAACTCCATCTTCATCTTCATCTTGGTCTTGATCTCTAGCTTGAGTACCAAATGTGTACCAGATACACTCTTCAAACAAATTGTCTTGTACTCATCATTTGTCATGCTTCTATCTCAAACCAAAACCAAAACATAGGTACCGCAATCACTTATAGATATGATTCTAATTTGAGGACCTTTGAATATAAGTGACTTTTGATCAATCCAATAATTGTCACTTTCCTGGCAGATTCTGTACTCTTCAAAGAATAAATCATATCTCCCAAAGTACATATCCAAAAACCACAAAATTTGGTGAAGATGTGACACACTAAGCCTTCTAGTAGCTGTAAAAATTTTAGCTTCTTTTGACTTCTATATTTCTACCAGATTTCATATCTTTCCACACTGCTACATGCTGAAAACTGCTGCACTATAGCTGACAAGATCTACTCCAAATCCGAAGTATCACTTATCCAAATCTCATGAAATTTGCACAGCAACTAATACCATAAGTGTAGAGCATGCAGACCAAGTTTTAAGCCAATACAAATAGATTTGGTTGCTCAAACATGTCAATGATCACTGCTAGCTCAGATTTTCAATATTGGACAGATTTCAATAATTGAGCTATTTTTCTCCAAATTGAACCAAACTTGAAATCAACTTGTTTGAATACTCTCACAAGATATATGTCCATTCAAACCACTTACTAGAAGAAATCTTATGAACATATCCAATCAAACCAACTTCAAACTTGATTACTTAAGCATTTAATCCATTCAAACATCTCATAGCAAGCAACATATGCATATATATATCCAATTAAATTAACTCATATGCACCCAAATAAACTTTGATCAACAAGAGATATACCTTGATAGCTTATGATCATCTTTGCAAGCTGCAACTCCACTTATTTACAGGCCTTCAAATACATCAATAAATTCCCACAACTTGAATATGACACTTGTATGTTGATAGCATATGGACTTCAATCAATTTTGACTTGGCATTGGGATAGAATTGCACTAGGTTTTAATACTTGACTCAACATAAGATGAACAATAATAATTTCATTGAATCAAGTCTCCAATGCCATGGTACCTACAAACGATCATCCACTTTTCGATGGTACCCCAAACTAGTTTGGGTCCTCTCATGTTAGATGCAACATACTTAGGCATAGCCTTAGTATGAATAGCGGAATTTTTGCAATACTAACCAATAAGGTACAATAACAAACCTTCCTAGGCATAATATTTGCATCAATTGAAATAGGCTTAGGATTCTCACTTAGGGGACATGAATTAGCCAAGAATTGATTTTCTCTTTTACGAATATTTGGCAAATTTATGATTTTCAAAAACTTGAGAAAGAATTTAGACGGACATAGGGATTTTTATGGACTTGAGAGAACCATGTCACATGTGATTAGGCAAATAATCAACCAAGGGTAGCAATAATCACAATATGACATGACTAGGTCACAAAGACCCAAAACCACATGATTTTAAAAAAAACACACCACCTACACATGCTAGTTAGGGATTTTGAAAAAACATCTATCCTATATCACACAAATGCACACACTAACATATAAAGGGCCTTAGATGCACTTACAATGCATGTATGTAAATACATACCTTTGCCTTGAGCCCACAATATCACCACTGAGATAATACATGGCATGACAACATCATGTTGACCTCACTTGTCAAATAATCATACCATATATGAAATCAATTTTCATCCAAAGGACTACAAATAATACTAGATAGATTTGTTAGTCCACAATGGTGCAAAATAGAAACTAAGCTCCCCCTAAATAAGTACCACAAGTAATTTGAATGACTTTCAACAAGCACTTTATTCTTTTAAGAATTTGGGAGTCAATTTTCTATTTTGACCAACACAAAGTAATTTGCCATATTTAAATTTCATTGAGACATACTCACAACCCACTTAGGTTTGATAGATCACAAGCTTCTAAGCAAATTAAGGATATATGAAATCGTATGGATCAAACCTCAATTACATCCCAATTAGTGCTCTGGTTGCTGCCATACCAGACACGTCCGGTAGACATACCGGACACGTCCGGCATGTGAAGAACATAAACACTTTTCGTTTCTGCTCTGGCCATACCGGACATGTCTGGTTGGCATAGGACAGAAACAATTGAAGCGCTGCTTGTGATTCTTCGTTTTAGCTCTAGTACTTCTTGTATGCCTGCATCTGAACAAATGCATTGCTCTACTAGAGAGCCATTAAAAGCATCACATGGCAAATATGATAATGATTAAATAAAACTAATTAGTCACTTCCAATTATTTCACAAATATGCTTATTTGTGAGCCATTGAGCACTAAACACAAAGTGGCTATCCTATAAGGTCTTTAGATACTTGTTACCAATGGTAGAGATGAAGTAAACGATATGGTCATTGATTTATCTTCGGGTCAACCATATATGAGATTATGATAAGAATTGATTGATAGATTGAGTGAATATTTTCAATTTACTTGCTCAACCACCCCGAAGCTTTCATCTCACCACCAAGTACCTACATTATCAACCTAAGCACATTTTGGTACTCAACTCTTGTTGGGTCCTTTTGGGTTAGTCAACAAGTGCTTAGGCACCCAAATGGCCTTAGTACTAGTTTGTGGTGAACACATCACCTTGCTAGTGCTAACTCCTTTTGTGGTCTTCCTAAGCATATTATCATAAACAAATGTGTTCGGCTTAGGGATGTTACCATTTGGGCAATCATAGCTTAGATGCCCCTTTCTTTTACAAGCATAGCATATGCGACCTTTGTTTGCTTTATGCTTGTTTTGCTTGTATGGACATCTATCAACCTTGTGGCCCATCTCATTGCATCCATAGCATCTTCTTGTTGCAACTTGGGCTACCTTTCTTGACTCTTGATATATTGGGCATTTCTTGGTAGGATGCCCCAATTTCTTGCTCATGAGACAAGCGCTTTGTCCATCACTCTTCACTTGCTTGGCCTCCTTGATTGAAGCCTTTTGAGTGGCGGCTTCAACCTTGTCGGCCCAATTCTTATGTGGACACATAGCCCACTCATGTCCATACAATCCACAACCATAGCACATACTTTTTCTATGTTTCTTGCTCTTGGTTGTGTTGGCCTTGCTTGAAATGTGATTCCTTTGTTGGGTTTTGAAGGAAGCAAGGTTTGAACCCTTCTCAAGCTTCTTCACCATGTTATCACGGTTATCTTGAGAAGGTTGTGCTTTCTCCTTACCCTTCAATCGAATCACATCTTTCTTTAATCTTTTCACCTCTTCTTTGAGCTCTATGTTTTCTATAAATTTTTGCTCAATCGAAGATTGGCTTGCTTGAGAAGCACACTCATTAGCACAAGAAATATTCAATTGAGATTGTGTACAAGTGAGTGTGTGAGTAGGAGGTTGAGATGATTTTACCGTTGTAATCACAACCTCATGAGCCACCTCAAGCATGATGCTTGATTCTACTAATTCTTCATGAGAGCACTTGAGATGAACATAGTTTGCTTGTAGCACATTATATTTGCTTGAGAGTTTATCTAATTTTGCCTTGAGCTCAAAGTTTTCCTTCTCTAGTTGTGAAACACTAGAAGAGGAGTTAGTAACTAAAGCATGCTCAATTGATAATTTTTCATACCTCTCATTTATGCCCTATAGCTCTTGCAATTTGGAGATGAGAAACTTTTCTTGATTTTGAAGAGATTGCTCTTGTTTCTCATTCTCTTCCTCTAGCTCATTATTCTTCTCAACTAGCTTCATGAGAATGAGCTTGTCTTTGTTGCTTATATGATCAAGAGTGTAGCTATCTTCAATTTCAATATCACTCTCTTCTTGATCATCTACTCGTGCTATCTCCTTGGCTTGATCTTTCTTGCTAGCCTTCTTCTTGCTTTTCTTGGCCATGAGACACAAGTGATGAGTATCATGAGATACTGAGGTTGACTCATCACTTGGCCGCCACCGGGCTTGAGCCTCATCATCATAGACTGCCTGCTGTCCGGCTGCCTTAGCCATACCGAACGCGTCTAGTAGGGATACCGGACACGTCCGGCATGCGCTTGCAGATAGCGCAGTCACCTCGGCTTGCACCTCTTGCTCCGGCTCGGCGCTCTTGAGATCTTGTGAGGCTTCTTCGCTGCATGAAGACATAATGGACATATTTTCCATTGAATCGACCTCAAGTGCATCATCGCATTTGGATTTTCCATATAACTCAATGAGTTTGTTCCAAATGAGATGAGCACTCTCCGGAGGTGGTTGTCCATTGAATATTGCCTCATCTTGAACCTCTACACTCAATGTACTCAAAATGATATTAATAGCTTGAGCATTTAGTTGCACGCATATCTCTTCCTCTTTTGATAAATTCTTATAGTTGCTCCAATCAACTATAGGAAGAGGTATGCTTGCAAACACAATATGCTCAACAAGAGGACTAATATCTCTAAAAGCATTGAGTACATGAATTGACCAAGATAGAAAGTTTGAACCATCATTTTGGAGAAGCATCGGCTCCAACTCGATAGGCGTCGACATCCTTTTCTCACGGCGGTGAAGCTTTAGGTGAGAACCTTGCTCTGATACCAATTGAAAGGATCTAGGATGTCACCTAGAGGGGGGTGAATAGGCGTTTAAACCCACTTCCTAGTGGTAAGGTAAGGTGTTGGGTCACTCTCTTGACGTTGATAAGCCACCACTCCGTAGATCGAGTCCCAAACCCTAAGAAATAGCTAGAGAGGGGGAGACAACCAAATACAAGTAATTTCGAGCAAATCACAACAACAACAAGCACGCGGGAGACAAGAATTTATCCCGAGGTTCGGCAGCCCCACAAAGGAGCTCCTACGTCCTCATTGTTGAGGTGACCACTTTGGTCGGAGTCTCTTCCACCTCCTTGCCTCACTCAAGGATACCACAAAGGTCACTTGAGTTTCTTCACTAGAAAACAAGGGTAATACAAACTTCCCAAGGCTCTTCCACAAGATGGAAGCTCTTGGGCGACGCCTCGCCGGCTAGGGGAAAATCCCCAAGAGTAACAAATGCAAATCAAACCGGCTTGACGAAGAAATCAAGTGCTCAAGCTTGCTCAAAGTGTTTTTCTCACTCAATCCACTCTCCAATCACTCAAACCCTTTAGGAATTGAAGTTGGAGGCAAAGGAGAGAAGAGTGGCGAGCCTAGAATGCTTGGGGGCTGTTTTGGCCGAGTATTTGTTGCAATGAAATGAGTGGGCAACGGTTAGAATGGAGAAGACGGGTATATATACTCCAAGGCAAAATCTAACCGTTCAGATCTACGTCGGGAGTTCCGACGCAGATCTCGGGACTTCCAACGTATGAAGAAAACACTGTTTATGCGAGGTCAAAGTCCACTCGAGACAGCCAACGTCGGAACTTCCGACGAACGTCGGGACTTCCGACGGTCGGAACTTCCGACGAACGTCGGGACTTCCGACGTGCACAGCCAGCAGGTCAGTAGAACCATCGATGCCGGGACTCCCGGCTTGGGTCGGGACTTCCGACTGTCGGGAGTTTCGACTCACGTCGGGACTTCCGACGTCCACAGTCACCGCACAGGCAGTGACTGGGAGTCAGCACTTCTGGCAAGAGTCATGACTTCCGACTGTCGGGAGTTCCGGCTTACGTCGGGACTTCCGACACCGACAGTCACAGAAAATTATTCTTTGTGCTCGTGAAGTGCTAGAGTGTCTCTCTTTTGATTTAATTATTATGCTTGAGCACTCTATCTTCCTCAGACCACCTAAACTTGCATCCCTCTTAATAGTACGGCATACCTATTAACTCAAGATCGGAAGAAAAATGAAATTAAACCTTTTGAGTTGATCTTCTTTAAATTGATGCCGTGTCTTTCAATCTTCATCAAGTGAGGGTGCCAACATGTCAATATTGATCTTTTCACTTGAGCATAGCCATCTTGAGCATGTGACTTGATTCCATTCATCAAATATGAATAACTCCAAATGCATCAAGTCACTTTAGTCAACTTGTCCAATATAGATTTGATCCTTCACATCAATATGACCATCTTAGCTTGATTAGTACCTCAACTAAATGCAAGTACTTTCTTCTTCACCCTAGCTAGGTTCTTCGGCCGCCAAGCTGTCGCTTGCCCTTCACCCTTGCTTAGTACCTCGAAGCCTTTCCTTGCTATCTTCACCATCTCAAGCCATTAAGTCACATCTTGTGTTGAATCATTCATTCATATGTATTATTATCTTTTTCATTTCAATTTAGCAAGCTTCAAATATGAGACCAATCCATATGCAATCCCTTATGTCTCATTAATTAATTCTTACAAGCTTGCTTTCACATAGAACATGGAAATCCCACAATAAATAAGCCTTTGCATGAATTCTATTTGCATTGTTGTCTTGTGCTTGAACTAGATTGTTTATACAACAATACATCATTTTGGCTTTCATTAAGTACCTATGAGATAACCTATTACCTGTCCACACTTAGCAAACAGGTTAGTTCTTTAATCACGTTGTCATTCAATCATCCAAAACTCACTAAAGGGCTAGATGCACTTTCATGGAGGCTAGCTGAAGAGGCCTGTGGCGCTTGGTTCCCGTCACACCGACGGTTGCGGCCGTTCCACGCCTTGCTCAGCACCTTCAGCTCTGCATGACGCCACAAAAACCCACCGACACACAAACGGACCAAAACCCACGTCAGATTGAAACCATGGAAGAAGAGCTTGTCGATGCAGGACCCACGGGATACACCGTAAGGAAGAGAGGAGATCTAGTTTGATTAGGATTCCTTCCATGTAATCCTAGTAGTAATACTACCCAGTAATCCTACTAGGACTCTACATTGTAAACCGACTAGGACTCTGGCCTCCTAACTATATAAAGAAGGGCAGGGCTCCTTAGATGGAGGTGGGAGAAGAGAGTTAGAGAGAACACTTGACAATCAATCCAACGCAAAGGACCAATGTCGACTGGACGTAGGGCTATTACTCGATCACGGTCGAGGGCCCGAACCAGGATAAATCGACTGTCTCTTGCGTTTACCGTCGAGTTCTGCATAAGCTGAAGCCCGAACAAACTGCCCCGGGTACCCCCGTATCAGGCTATCGGTAGTGAAACATCGACTAGAGCTCTTTGAATTTCACAATATATTCTTGAAATAGGCTGGAGGGTTCCACTATCGAGGAAAGAAATACAGAACAAGTCATTCTCATGCATGAACACCTAATAATTTAACTGAAGATAATTTGCACTATGCAACTCAGACTTCTGAGTTTTTGCCTTGAAATAGATAGCAATTAGCAACTATGCATTTTACCTCATACTTGTCGCGGATGAGAGCTGAATGGAAAGGATGAGTCCAGCATGTGTCATGGTAGTACGATGCATTGTCTTATATTGAGCAAATTTACTATCCCTTTATATCATCATTTAGTGAATATGCTGCCAATGGCACGACCTACACTCCAAATATTATTCAAAGAACAAACATAGAGTATTGGTTAGAGCTGAAATGCCTTGCTTATAATATCATATCACACAGCCGATGCAGTACAAGTAAGAAGCATGATCCATGTAATTTTTGTTGAAAAGAGGATAGTTCAAGTACAATATAATTTATTTAATTATAGAACAACATCTATAGGAATGTGCTTCACGAAAACCACACAAACAATTAGAACATATTTTCTATGCAATTTATCAAACTTCCGGTGCTCTATTTTTTTTTCCTAAGGTCAAATTAAGTTGAAAACAAAGCTGCAAATATTATACTCGTTTGCAGTTAGTATTGATATGGCCAACTAACTGTGTCTTAAACAAATAAAAGTTCATGAAACATAACTCTAAGAATCAGCATTAGGGAGGAAGGAGATGAAAGAAAAAAAAATCAATACCAGAAGGAGATCCAGCAGGCACGGTGAGGTGCTTAAGTGAGAAGAGCCTTCAATCGTGAATCAAAAGTATGGCCCGCTTTGCAGTAAGAAGTTTTGTGATCAATTAAAAAAACAAGTAGCAGATCACAGCAGTAAAGGAGTCATAGTTCAAAAATCCATAATAAAATAAAAGAAAGGGGAAATAAGCAAACTCACCAATACAGCAACTAATCCATGGATGCAGGATACCAGGTCCTTGAACAATTCTGGTGATCTCGAACGAAGCATTAAGAAGAGATGCCACCCAATCAGGAGTATTATATGCTGTTTGGTGTGCGGCGTCAGATGATCCGGAATGATCCGATCCTATATCCGAAGCTGCTAATATTGTTTGGTTCATAGTATGGAATCACACTGTCCGTCATCGAGTGCCTCCATGGAGAGAGAATCGGAAGCCAATCGTGACAGATCAAGTCGCTCCGCAAAATGTGTCGCACGAACCCATTCTGCTTCCGGCGGATTCACCTGAAGCCAGATGAGTTCAACCGGCAAACCAAACAGGCTATTAGTCGATGATTTAGGCTTCTGCTCAGTAACACCCGAGAACAGCTCATTATATGCTTTGCGGCTGAGAAGAGTTATCATACCATGAGTCTCGTTGATTGGTTTCTGGGCTGATAAGTCCAGCTGATGTTGGTTTGTTGTGAGAGAAAGACACTGTTGACTGGCTGATAAGTCCCTGGCTGAAACCAACAAATGAACAGGCTGTATACGAAATTATGAACCAATAGACAAACTAAACTGTTACAGATAATATATCACTGTATGAGTAGCTGTAATTAGTAACACACCCATAAAAATTATGAGCATCACATATCGACGGGATAAAATTACTAGCAATTTTGCTATTATTAAACTGAGCAGAAGGTGCATAACAACATTACCTACTTGCCTTTACCAGTAGATTTACCAAACTATCCAATTGCTTCTGCTAGATTAGTAAGTTCCTTTCTAAACCCTCCATCTCTACATAGCAAATCAACAAAACCGACCAACAGCAGGGGTGGATCAAAAAAAAAAAGGACACGGTGTAGGTATGCACACGGTGTACATATCCAGTAAAAGGACATGGTGTACAGCAGCACTTCCAGAATAGTCAAGATACTTTGCTGTTATACAAGGCAATGTGATCCGGGTATCTTGCCTATTCTCATTCACGCTAGATCAGATATAATTGCTGATCTACTATTCAGGGACCAGTTGCAATTTCATATGCTGGCAGCTACTAATCTACTTTGTTGGATGCATCATCTGTTCCAGAGAGTGGTTCAGGATCGAATTAGTTGGTGTTTGATTGTCCCTCCTAAATTTTAATCGTTGTCCCATCTAATATTTAGACACATGCATAGAGTATTAAATATAGACTAATTACGAAACTAATTGCATAGTTTGCGACTAATTTACGAGGCAAATCTTTTAAGCCTAATTAGTTCCATGATTTGACAACAGTGGTGCTACAGTAACATGTGCTAATGACAGATTAATTAAGCTTAAAAAATTCGTCTCGTAGAGTACTGACAGGATTATGTAATTTATTTTTTTATTAGTATCCGAACACCCTATGCAACATCCTCCCGACATATCTCCTAAATTTTAGTCACCGGATCCAAACACCATCCTTACTTACCGCGCCAGATTTGTGCGACGAAAAATGGTTTCGCATGGCAAATTACTACTTGGTTCAGTAGAATCTTACCGATCTAATATGGTTCCGACTCATTTGAAACTAAACAGTCAGGCTCAACTGTGCATCACTATACAGCAATATTCCTCAATTGATGAATCTAGCTGTTTACACCATTTGTTGTTGAAGGAAACTTATTGTCAGTTACATGATGCCTTTGCTTGGGGACAAGCAAAGTTTCGAGGGGGCGGTAATGTCACACCCAGGATGGAGAGCAAGGAGTCCAGTGCATTGATTGACAAGTGGGTCCACCATCCACCAGCCGTGGGACCCAGGTACAAGAGAGGACAAGTTCTATATACTGCCCAGCCAAAGGAAAGGGGAAGAATAGAAAAATATTTCAGAAAGAAGAACACGGACAGAGGGAAGGAAGCGATTCTTCCTCCTCGGTATCGAGATCATCCTTCTCAGATTGTCCCTGTGATTGCTCACAGTCGCCGATTTGATCTCGTCAGTGGCCACAGGTGTGACAATTTGGTAGGCTTGATATTAGATCAGATCTGAGTACACCAAATAGCTTAAGTTAGGGTTTTGGTCCCCGGCTTAGCACAGAAGGGAGAGCAAGGAAGGGGTGGGCGTACCTGTTGGGTGCTCGTCGTCGGCGAAGGGTCCGGCGGAGACATGGCGAAGGGCCTGACGAAAACCTAGGCAGCTAGCGTAGGGCTGCCGTGATGGTCTAGCGGTCGCCATGAGAGAGAGTGCGCGTGGGCCCTACTGCCCTGGTGGCTGGCGGCGGGAGGCTTGTATTGCCATGCTAGCGGTAGGGGGCCTGTCGTCCTTGGGCGGCGCCCTTGCCTGGTGGGCTGGTACCTCGTCCGTGGGGGAGAGATCAAGGAGGAGGAGTTGCGCGCGTGGGAGAGGAAGCATCGAGGGAGCGGGGGAAAGGCCAATTCCTTGCGGCCCGTGACCCAGAGCGAGCCAGCGTCGGCGGAGGCAGCCGGCCGCAGGCCGCGGAGGCAGATGTGGCTACGGACGGCGGGGGGGGGGGTCGAGCGGCGCGAGCTTGGAGCCCACCTGCACGCGGAGTGGCGTGCTGGGCGAGCCTGGAGAAAGGAGAGGCGTGCATACGATGGAGGGTGATTGCGAATTTGCGGTGATTCCTCGTTGCCGGTGAGGGCACCACCTATGGAGGCTAACACTCCTAGTTGTTTTAGTACAAATAAATGATCCATATAGATTAGAAAATATTGAGACTACTATTCACACAATGTAAATTATCACTATTTGTGATTTGCACAGAAACTTTTTTCTTTCATCATATCTCACCTTTATTTCCTCCCTCTCTTCTTTTTAGCATGGACCACCTTCTCTCTCCCCAAGTAAATGTAACTTCTGCAAGTCACTATAACGAGTGTAGAGCACATACTTTTTTATCTAATCCTATATGACACTTGGGGCTATTAGTAAAAACAGCATTGGGGAAGCCCTGATTAGGGTGATTGCGCGTGCGTGGAGGAGGTCCCACCCGCTGGCGCACGAAGCCACGGACTCAGCGGGATCGCAGGCCATATGATAGACCGACGACCCCAATGTTTTTGTCGCACACAAAAATGTCATCTTTTAGTCTTTTTAGTTGTGAGAGATATATGTAATAGTTATAGATCTTGATCCATCACCAAGCAATAAGAGACGTGAGAATTAGTAGAATATCACGTCTCTCGTTCCCATCGCAAGATCATAAAAAGTAGAATCACACAGTAGACAGATTATTTGTGAAACCAATCTTCTCTTATTTCATTAATGAATAGTGAATACATAAGTTCCTTATAAGATAGAAGATAGCCTTTTAACTTCTTCAATTATAACTCCCGAGCTTCAAGAATTAATTCGGTATAAACCCACTCACATAATTAGTTTTGTAACACTTTAATTGAGCTGCGGCGTCGCCATCTGCCTCTTTGAAGCCTAACACTGCCACGCACACCTCACTTAATCCACAGCCCTTTCTCTTGTCTCATGTTCCATCTCAATAAAGTCCTTAACACATCCAGTCATCCACCACCACCAGTGTTTTTTTTAAGTTAAATGCACCAAAGGTCCATTTTTTTAAGTTAATGCACCAAAGGTCCATTAACTTGTGAGGAGGTTTCGGTTAGGTCCATCAACTTCCAAAGTGGGTTTTTGGGTCCATAAACTTTGTACGTCGTATCACTTAGGTTCATACCTCTCCACGTTGGCTTCTCGTGCTGATGTGGCATGATGTCGTGGCCATGCGGCGTGCATGCAGGTGTGGGGGAACACCGGCAACTACACGGCCAACACACCTACCAGTCCAACCTCGCAAGCCTCGCCACGGCGCTCTCCAGGAATGCCTCCGCCGTTGCAGGCGCACGAGCAGGCACCGTGCGCCGCCGCTGCTGCGGCCATGCGAGCGTGCAAGCAAGTACTGCCGCCGCTGCCACATGGGCACAAAAGGCGGATGGCGCGGCCGGTGCCGTTAGAGAAGGAGAGCAGCAAACCGCTGTCGTGGTCGTAGGAAAGCTCCGGGTGGGTGCTAGAGACGTTGAGCCGGTCAAGCGAGGGCACGACCGGCGTGTTGTAGAGGGTGAGCACGCAGCTCCACATCCCGCTGAAGGAGCTCAGGTCGGCCACCGACAACTTCCATGAGCGCAACCTCATCGGCGTGGGCGGCTTCGGCAACGTGTACCGTGGCGCGCTCCGCGACGGCACCCGCGTGGCGGTGAAGCGCGTGACGTGCGCGTCCAGGCAGGGCCTGTCGGAGTTCTAGACGAAGATCGTGGTGCTGTCCCGCATCGGGCACCGGCACCTGGTGTCGCTCATCGGCTACTGCAACGAGCAGGCGGAGATGATCCTGGTGTACGAGTACATGGAGAAAGGCACGCTGTGGAGCCACCTGTACGGGTTGGAGGTGTGTATCGGCACCGCCAGGGGGCTGCACTACCTGCACACGGGCTACTCCGAGAACATCATCCACCGCGACGTCAAGTCCACCAACATCCTCCTCGGCGACGGGTTCATCGCCAAGGTGGCCGACTTCGGGCTGTCGCGCATCGGCCCGTCATTCGGGGAGACGCACGTGAGCACGGTTGTGAAGGGCAGCTTCGGGTACCTGGACCCGGAGTACTTCAAGACGCAGCAGCTGACGGACCGCTCCGACGTCTACTCCTTCGGGGTGGTGCTGTTCGAGGTGCTGTGCGCGCGGTCGGTGATCGACCAGGCGCTGGAGCGTGACCAGATCAACCTCGCCGAGTGGGCCATCGGGTGGCAGAGGTGCGGGCAGCTGGACCGGATCGCCGACCCGTGGATCCTCGGGGAGGTGAACGAGAACTCGCTTCGCAAATTTGCGGAGATGGCGGAGTGGTGCCTGGCGGACTACGAGCAGGAGCGGCCGTGGTCCATGGGCGACGTGCTGTGGAACCTCGAGTATTTCCCGTAGCTGCAGGAGATGCACGTGCGGCGGGGCGCATTCGAGGATTGCGGCGCTGTTGGCGCGCAGTTCCCCGAGGACGTTGTCGTGCCACGCTGGGTGCCGTCGTTGACGAGCTTCCTGACGACGGGCGACCCGGACGACACGGTCGTCACCGACGTGGGAGTCGTCAACAGCAAGGTGTTCTCCCAGCTCAGCAGCGGCGAGGGCCGATGATGAGCTGCTGGTGGTGCCGGTGGACTTGCTCGCACGCCCGCACCGGTCAGGCGGTTGTTGCTGGCATCAAACGCCTGCAGCGCAACGCAGCCTCCGATGGAGGCGGGGATGGCGCCGAGAAGCGGTTGTTGAAGAGGTAGACGCCGCGGCCGCAGCCGCGCAGGCCGCCACCGCCGGCGAGCACGTAGGAGGCGCGAGCGTTGACTCGTAGATCCACCCGATGCGCCGCCCCCACTCCGTCTTGTCCTCGTAGAAGCACGAGATGACGCTGATGGCCTCCACGATGGTGGCCGTGTCAAGCGGCTCACGAGGCACGGCCACGGCTCAGGTTCTTGGAGAGCGCCGTGGCGAGGCTTGCGAGGTTGGACTGGTAGGTGCTGTTGGCCATGTAGTTGCCGGTGTTCCCCCACACCTGCATGCACGCCGCATGGCCACGGCATCGTGCCACATCAGCACGAGAAGCCAACGTGGAGAGATATGGACCTAAGTGATACGACGTACAAAGTTTATGGACCCAAAAAGCCACTTTGAAAGTTGATGGACCTAACCGAAACCTCATCACAAGTTAATGGATCTCTGGTGCATTTAACTCTTTTTTTATTATGATTTTATCTGCCGATATGCAGCCTGTTCGTTTCGGCTGGATTGTCTTATAAGCCATGGCTGAAAGTACTGCTGGCTAGTTTGGTGCGAGAGAAAAATACTATTTAAGCCATGGATTATAAGCTAGATACGAGTGGTGGTTAGCTATAGGTGATGATCGTCGACAGCCATGTGCTTGGACCGGATACGTCTTTTTTTTTTTTTTGGCGGGGTGACCGGATACGTCGTTGGCCTCGCTTTGTCGATCGAGTCAGGTCTTGTTTCATTCCTTGCTTCCTTAGCATCTACGTACTACCGCAAAGCAGATCAAAGATTGATTCAGCACAACAAGAAGTGGATCGCTTCTTGCGACGATGATGCCCACCACGTGTCAAGTCATGCGCTTGTGGGGCAAATTAAAGAATGATGCTTCCGTGCCCGGGCTTTTCCACCGTACGTAAAATAAATTGCCGTCTTGTGCGTGAACGCGATCGACCGGTATCTTACGTGCGTGCCTGTGCCTGTGCCTGTGCCTGTGTCTGACCGAAATGAATCATTGATGCAATGATGGGGGAATACGTATATTGGTTGCCTTTCCGTTTCCGGAGCAGCTCGAGTCCGTACGTGTGCCCCCAGTTTCTCGTCCCAATGGCTCCATGCTCTTGCCCGTCTGCTCCGATCCCAAGTCACATGTGCAATGTTATTGCGTGAATCTACTCTGAGCACTCGTGGCTTCGGGCCGGTTTGGTTGGTGATCAAAACTCGTCATATCTAACTTTCAGTAAATTGTGGCTGTCAAAGAAAATATGACAATCAAAATCGAAACCACACTTATAGCAAGATTTGACACGAAAATAAGGCTATGATACGTGGGGCAGGGTGCTAAGAAAATTTGACGTGTCATAGATGTGGCAGTGAACCAAACAGCTGATGAAGAAACTGTGACACGACCAACCTTTGGCGTGGCAGGTTTTACCAACTAAACGGTTCTCCTCTCGTACCAGTAGGGTGCCTTCCTAGGAAGGAAGCGACCAAATACTAGTAGTAATAAACACGGTCGGTATTACACTTCCCGATAAAATTAGCAAAAGAAAATCATTGCATTTGCAGAACTACTGATCGTACACAAATGCACAATATCAACTGAGAGCTAGTATAAAAAAAACTTACAGGAAATACCGCTGCCAAGCACGTATACAAAGACCGCACCATGAGTCCATGAGACGCCAAAAAAGCAACTATCAGGGTGTCTGAGTGTCTCCGTCCTTGTCATGCACATCCAGTCTCCGCCTCTCCACTACATATCATCGTCACCAGTTCACCACCACCACCACATCTCTCTCTCTCTCTCTCTCTCTCTCTCTCTCTCCAATTCCCTCTCCCTCTCTCATTGGAGACACGATGGAGAGAGGGAGCCTGCACTACTCGCCTGCAGCTCTCGCGCGGATTCTTCCCAAGTGGGTGCAACAGCTGTTGATCCATGGGGGCTTCCTCGATGACCCGTCAGCAGGTAAGCTGGTCCTGCAACTTCACTGCATGCAGACGTCGTCTGAATCCGCTCCGCTCCTCGCCTCCTCCCAGACATGTATCCATGAGACCATGACTCCATGTGTCAGTTACACACTGCTGTGCCGTGGCTTTTCCACTTTGACCACCTTTGATTTCTTTTCCCTCCTGCTTCCTTCGTTCTAAAATGTTTGTGAAAACCATCAGGGGAATGGAAACAAATGGTGCTGAAGAATGTACATAACTAAAAACTGCATGTCACAGTATCAGTAGCCAATGAACAAAACGTGGTTCATATGTGTGATAGTGATAGCTCTAGGGATTACGAGAATGAGATAATAAACATAAGACTGAAAATTAACTTTAGCAGCTGTAAAAATCGGCCCTTCATTCCAAACATGTTTTTTCAAGTAACATAGCAAACTGGGATGGCATTATGGCAACAGTCAAGTTATGAGCTGTGCTTAGCTTTCCGCTCCATCTGACTAGCGTCCAACTCTCTCCGTCACTAGGAGTTAAGGACATAACTTCTTCTCCTATAGTCTCAGATATCATTACAAGATACCATAGCTGGAAAAAGAACAGTGAACGACTGAACATTTATAGTGCAATCAGAGAATGTTTCTGTCAGCACATGAAAAGTAGTAGTTAGCCAGTTTTGGTTCATGGGAGCAAACCATCAGGTAAGGGAGAACGGCAATGTGAAAGATTTGAGCACTTGGGGTCCATGTCACTACTTTAAAAGGAAGCTAATTAGGGACGAAGGTTCCCAAAAAAGAGCTGAAAAAAAAATGCATTGTCAAATCATTCTTGACAGGAGTAAAGCAGAACGAACCTGTAATCCTGGGTGTGATCAAATCTTATCCTACAACCAATTATGGCTTGAAGTAGTAACAAAAAAGATTTGTAACATGGTGTTTCTGAAACAACAAACATAGAATACCTTAATTAATTGAAACAACAGATGAGTAGTCCAACTCAAAGATGAACTCCGCCCCAAACATCATGATAATGATGAGAAAATTGCAATTATAGGACGCGAAACAATGTGCTTCGCTATTATAGGACTCCAAACATCGACTTCGCTAAAACGTCCCTTAAAACGTTAGTACTTTGTTATACATGACATTTGATCTTTTTAATCATTTTTCTCAACTAAAATACATATATTTTGTTACGATGTGACCGTATTGCTCTCAGGCTTCAATTGACGTGGGATGTGGCCGCAGTCGTCCCCGGTCTGGATGCTGGTCCGGGTGACCGTGACCTGGGACGAGGCCTGCACGTGGATCCCGTCCGTGTTGGGGCTGCTTCCCGGCGCGATGATCTGTACGTCCTGCACCGTGACGCCCTCGCAGCCGTCGATCACGACGTGGTACAGCTCGCTGTCGACCGAGGTCAGGCCGCTGATCACCACGTCCCTCGAGTTCAGCACCTTCAGCGACTGGCGACGCACCAAGTCGATCAAGAGGAACACTTTATATTTGTGGTGTCATGCATGTTTGCACTTCAGCATGCACTTGCAAGAATAAGATGCATGTGATGTGATATGGCAACTCACTGTTGCTCCACTGGGGCACCCGCCGTGCCCGGCAGCCTTGCACGCCCACGGCGCCTCGCCGTGGCCGTCGACGTGATCGAACATGATCCAGCCGTCGTCCTCGCCGCTGGTGTAGCCTGATGGCGCAACAAGCGTACCATCGATCTGAAGCGTCACCCTGCTGGAGCATGGGCCAGTGAAGGCCGCACGGCTAAGCAGGAAGTGCCCGTTCGGCACGTGCACGGTCGCCGGCTCCCGTGACAGGCAAGCGGCGGACCAGGCACTGGCGAACGCCCCGGACGAGTCCGTCCGGCCGTCGGGATTCGCTCCGAAACCGGCGACATTGTACGCCGCTTCAGCTGCACCTGACAAAAAGTAGCAAAAGAGCAGCAGCGCTAGGGAATAAGCATTGATGCGAGCCATGATGCATCAAACACGTCGACGTTCTTGTTGCAGTCCTACCTGGGGCCAGCAGCCCCATCCCACGTTAATTGAAGCCCTGAGGACAATACGGTCACATCATGACAAAATATATATATTTTAGTTGAGAAAAGTGATTAAAAAAGATCAAATGTCATGTATAACAAAGTGCCAACGTTTCAAGGATTGTTTTAGCGAAGTCGATGTTTGGAGTCTTATAATAGCTAAGCGCATTGTTTCGCGTCCTATAATTGCAATTTTCTCGATAATGATTGGTGTTAATTGTCCTTTTTCCTAACAGTTTACATGCTAGGTCAATTACCCCATGGTTGTGGTTAGCAGCTTATCTATAGTTTTAAATAATGCTTCGAAGAAATAGATAAAATTCAGTCCTCACAAGAACATGTTTGTTTCTACTTTTCTTGAGTACCGATGACATAATTGTAGCTACTAGCTCCTATGTTTCCACAAGAAAAAATTGATTCCTCAAGAATGTACTCCTCCATTGGTTTTTGACATGAAATTTGCAACCTATTATTACAGATTCTACTATATTGCACCATATGCAAGAATGGCAAGAGCTATACTCACCTTGCTTCTGGATGGGCACTTTTGCACTGATACAATTGATATTCATCATGAGTATATTGGCTCAATTTGTGTCCAAGAAATTCAGATGGTGGAGATAGAGACTAAAGGCTGCAGCTCCTGAAAGCAATAAACAACAACAGGAACACAAGATTACAAATATAAAGCTGGGTATCTCGTATACAGCATGCAAAGGTTGTTGCTTCCTTATACTAGGCAGTCATGTTCTGAGGGCAGTATTTCTACAGTTACATGAAAGAATAAGTGATTGCAAGTATCCAACCTTTATTCTTTGTGAAGGTTTGCAGGTGCTATCGTGGATAATATTGTCACTGCTAGTATTCAGTTTTCAGAAAACAAAATCTGCAAAACTTCCAATGGTAATTCGGTCCTGGTGGATATTTAGCTTTCTACAATCAGTTACCACTGTTGTAATTGATCTCAGGTCAATTTTGTCAACCCATGATGATATAGGATTTGAAGAATGGATTGATCTGTTCATGCTTGTTGTCTGCACTTTACCTGTTTGAAATTTCAGCCAGAGGGAAAACAGGAATCACATTAACAGACAGCAGCGTAACAGAGCCACTTTTGAATCCATCTGTGGGACAGCAGGCAGAAGCCAAACGGCCATGTCCATATGGAAGAGCAAGTGTTCTTGAACTTGTCACCTTCTCCTGGATAAACCCTGTCTTTTCTATTGGATACAAGAAACCTCTAGAGAAGAATGAGGTGCCAGATGTTGATGGCAAAGGCGCTGCTGAGTTTCTTTCTGATTCATTTAAAAAGATCATAGATGATGTTGAACGAAGGCATGGTTTAAGTACTTCGTCGATCTATACAGCAATGTTTATATTTATAAGACAGAAAGCAATGATCAACGCAGGATTTGCAGTTTTAAGTGCCAGCGCATCCTATGTCGGACCCTCACTGATTAATGATTTGGTGAAATTCCTTGGAGGAGAGAGGCAATATGGGATGTCGCAATATGGGATTCCTCTTACAGCTGGAACTGTTTTGTCAGCTCTTGCGACATTCCGCATATACAAGATCCAATTTTCACATTTCCTGACGTACTTTCAGTGTTTGCTCAGGGAAAAGTTTTAGCTGATAGAGTGGCAAAGTACCTTGAGGAAGACGAATTGAACTGTGATGCAGTTACACAAGTACCGAGAAATGACACAAACTACGATGTAGAGATTGATCATGGAATATTCAGCTGGGAACTTGAGACAACTTCTCCAACTCTGACAGATGTAGAGTTAAAGGTAAAGAGAGGGATGAAAGTGGCTATCTGTGGAATGGTCGGTTCTGGAAAATCCAGTCTATTATCATGCATACTTGGGGAGATGCCAAACCTAGATGGGACTGTCAGGGTCAGTGGCCGCAAAGCATATGTACGTTCCTCAAACTGCCTGGATCCTGTCTGGAAACATAAGGGAAAACATTCTGTTTGGAAACACACATGACAAGGAAAAGTATGAAAAAAATCGTACAAGCATGTGCGTTGACAAAAGATCTTGAGTTGTTTGCAAATGGTGATTTGACTGAGATTGTTGAAAGGGGAATTAACATGAGTGGTGGACAGAAACAGCGAATTCAGATTGCAAGGTCAGTGTATGAGGATGCAGATATTTACCTCTTTGATGATCCTTTCAGTGCAGTAGATGCCCATACTGGAAGCCAGCTTTTCAAGGTTCGTTTAAATGCACAAATACATTCAACTTTGTACTAGTAATGTGATAATTTGACCGTTTGAGGCTCATTGTTGAGTCAGAAGAGAAAAAAGAAATCTGTTCATATTCTAATCAAATGAAATAATTTCATTCTACAGGATTGTGTAATGGGAATTCTTAAAGATAAAACAGTGTTGAATGTGACACACCAGGTCGAATTCCTTCCTGCCGCAGACCTTATACTGGCAAGTGTCGAAAAATACTTTGGTTTAACCCATCGTATCCATATTCCAAAGATCAAAATTGCCAAGTAACTAACCGTTTGAATTCAAATTAACAGGTGATGCAAGATGGTAAGATTGTGCAGAAGGGAAATTCGATGAACTTATTCAACAAAACATAGGGTTTGAAGCTATAGTAGGTGTGCATAGCCAGGCTCTTGAATCTGTTATAAATGCTGAGAGTTCCAGCAGAATACCGGCAGGCAACCAAAAATCAGCAGACAGTGAGGATGAGTTTGATACAGAAAATGAAACAGATGATCAACTTCAGGGCATAACAAAACAAGAGTCTGCACATGATGTCTCACAAGGCATCAGTGACAAGGGGAGGTTAACACAAGAAGAAGAACGGGAAAAGGGAGGCATTGGCAAGAAGGTTTACTGGGCCTACCTGAGGGCAGTTCATGGTGGAGCCTTAGTGCCAGTAACAATAGCTGCGCAATCATTCTTTCAAATATTTCAGGTAGCCAGCAACTATTGGATGGTATGGGCATCACCTCCTACAACTGCAACCACTCCAACCGTTGGATTAGGCCTCCTCTTCTATGTATACATAGCACTATCTATGGGAAGTGCCCTGTGTGTCTTGTCTCGGTCCATCCTTATGTCACTGATTGGTCTACTAACATCAGAAAAGTTCTTCAAGAACATGCTCCACTGCATCCTGCGTGCCCCAATGTCCTTCTTTGATTCCACACCTACTGGTAGAATTTTGAACAGGGTTAGTGCTTATTTAACTTTATGACCATTCTCATCATTTGTCACATGCTTACACACCATTAAACTATTTATTTATTTTTTTTACATGGAACAGGCCTCTAATGACCAAAGTGTTCTAGATCTGGAAATAGCACACAAGCTAGGCTGGTGTGTGTTTTCAATCATACAAATTCTGGGGACCATTGGTGTTATGTCACAAGTTGCATGGCCAGTTTTTGCTGTCTTTGTTCCGGTGACGGTGGTCTGTTTCCTGTGTCAAGTATGAACTCTTAAAAATGATCTTCTGTTTATAATTAGCCTTGTCCTATTACCTTTTTGCACCGTGAATTCCAGGAAGATTCACTAGTAGCTTCCTTTTATTTGATGGTACCCATTTCACAAAATGCTAAAGGTGTTCATGTTTTGTATGTGTGCAGAGCTACTACATACCAACAGCGAGAGAGTTGGCTCGTTTATCGCAAAATCAAAGGGCTCCAATCCTACACCATTTTGCGGAATCACTAGCAGGAGCATCAAGTATTAGAGCATATGCACAGAAAGATCATTTCAGAAAAGCAAACCTTGGTCTTGTTGGCAACCACTCCAGGCCATGGTTCCATAACATTTCCTCAATGGAGTGGCTTTCTTTCAGGCTAAACATGCTATCCAACTGTCTTTGCCTTTTCTTTGACTCTGCTAGTGAGCCTCCCTGAAGGTTTTATAAATCCAAGTAAGATCTATATGCAGATATAGTCATGGATGATTACAGAAGCCTCAAGCTATCTTACTTTTGATTATTGCCAACTAATGTGATTGTATATACAGGTATTGCTGGACTTGCAGTGACTTATGCATTGAACCTCAACTCACAGCTGGCATCCACAATTTGGAACATTTGCAACACAGAAAACAAAATGATATCAGTTGAAAGAATAATGCAGTACTCGAGGATCCCTAATGAGGCTCCTCTCGTAGTTGACCACTACCGCCCACCAAACAGCTGGTCAGATGCCAGAACTATCAATATAAGATTGTGGAGGTATGTGTAATATTATACTGAGTTCTGACCCACTATAGGTGTAATAATCAAGTGTGCGTGTGTACAGTTTTAGTCAGCAAACCCAAAAAATCTCCCATGGAGACTAATGTCTGAAATTGAACAATCTTTGCTAAATCAAAGGTTCAACAACCTGCAGAAAGTGCTGCAAAGCAGAATTCATCTCAGGAAACTGCCGACTTAATGATATTTTGCAGTATATTTCACCAAAGATAATAAGCCCACATTTTTAAATATGAGAGCAAAATAAAGAGCAGAATGTTCACGCTTTCTCATGCACAAAATATGGTTATTCGATTACATAAACAAAAGAGGGAGTGCCACAGATTGTAAAAAAAAATGAAGAAATATAAGGCAAGAGTGGCAGATATAGATACTGTAATGCATGCATGGTTGAGGAGGCGTCAGGAAGCGTTTTTTTTAATAGCAGGCATCATGAAGCGTTAGCTGTGTCAATGATTGATGGGCCCATATGAGGGAAGGCGTTGAGAGGCGTCAATGAGGGAGGCGTTGGTTGTGTCTATGGTCGGTGGGCCCATATGCACCGTAACGCCTCCCAACGCCTCCAAAGTTGAGAGAATTAGGACTTCTGATAAAAAAATAGTAATTCCTTTTTCATAGTTTTTTTAATCAAGGGTAAAACAGTAAAATCTATAATTATAAAAATAATGTTTTAAGTAGTATAGTTGGGAGGTATAATTTAAGTACTATAGTTTGATGAATATTTGCTTTTAAAAAAAGATGAATCGTGAAGGTTCAAACTGTTAGTAAACATCTCATCTGTTGGACGCTTTCCTGTAAGCATTTCCAACATAATAATTTCGTAGCTGTAGACGTCGCCTAGGGTTCATTCGCTGTCGTCGTCCGCCATCCGTCCACGAGAAGACCTCGACACGCTGCGCCGCTCCTGCATCGTCTCCGGCGAGATCCGGGGCCGACCCCTCCTCACCAGCCCTCAGCTCCCCAACTCGTCCCATCCTATCTTTGTCTCGGTCTCCCGAGAGGCGACGGCGCCCCCCGAGCGGCGCACCGGCCGCCCCCTCCCCCTCCGTTCCTGTCGCCGTTGAGTCCGCACCGGCGGCCCCCTCCCCCCGTTCCCCTCGCGGGTGAGTCTCCACAGTCTCTTCTCTTCCCTTCCCTCTCTCTCTCCCCATCTCTCTCGATGCGGCAGGGCGGCGGCACGGGCGAGCCTCCGCCCAGCGCTGACTCCAATCTGACCTTGGCTTCAAGGTCAGTCCCATGTCTCCACGTGTAGTTGAAGCCAACGAGCAGCTCCGTCTTCCTCTGGTCTGCGAAGTGGAGCGTCTGCAGCAGCAGCACGGCGACGCGAACGCGATAGCTGGGAGGCCATCACCCTGTTCATGCTTTAGGACGATGGTGCCAAACCCACACCCAGGTATACTGCTACTACTTGATTATAAGTTGATTTTTTTGTTACATATAATGCCACTGTTCTTGTGAAGATTCTGCAATCACTCTGTACCTCCATGTTGGTTTTCTTCAGTGACATGGAAAGCTTAATGCAGTGTCTAACCCTATGGCATCATAAATTAGTTAGTGCCTTGGTTTGCTTCGTTGTTCTAAATGTCCTCAGCTATATGAAAACTGAACCACAGTCTATTCTCAACTGTATGCCCAAAAAGCTTAAGCATTGATCTAGTGTAGAAAAAAACTGTAAATTGATACTTGTAGCTGTGCTGTTATTAATGCAAGCCGTCAATATCTTGGAGGAAAAGGCATCAGGTCATACCTGATCATAAGAAAGAATATCATTTTAAAAGAAAGTAACCTGTTAATGGTTTGAACCTGAAAGATGTTCGACCTCTTACAAGGACATATGGACAAGTGACTAAGGAAAAAAACTATTAGTGCTTCAGAAAAGCTCCCTGATTGATTCTTTATTATTGGAATTAACTATTGTCAGTGATAGCAGCATATGTTTTAGATGTATGGATCCTTCCTATTGGCGCTAGTTGCTTTCTGTCACTCTTTGGACACAACAACAACAGGGTGTGCTTCTGCCTCCCTCCATACCTAAAAGGAAGGTTGTTTTAGTTTTGTCCTAAGTTACACTTATGTAAACCCAGTTTATAGAAAAAATATACTAATATGTACAATACATGTGCTGGTAAATAGGGTGTGCTTCTGCCTCCTTCCTATTGGCGCTAGTTGCTTTCTGTCACAGAATACATGTTCTTTATCGATTGTTATCTTTTTCTTATTTCTAAAAGCCACTTGTTGCAGGTAAATATATCCTTGTGAACTTCTTTTGTCTTTGGTTTATCAGTGATTTTTCAGACATTTACTTTTATATTATTTGAATCTAGAGTAGCACTTATTTTTTGTGGGGATTGGGGACAGCCCAATATTTAATGCATGATTATTCAGTAGTGTGGTTAAAATTACATGTAATATCACCAATCTAGTGCTAATCTTTTGAACAGACACAGCAGATACCTGTTATTACATTCCTCGTAGATATAGCAATATTATATTCTGAAGAGAGCTCTGGTATGATTGTCACTCTAATTTGCAGGTGTTCTGTTTGGTGGCTATGGAAAAGACTCTCTTACTTCACGACATCTTTACTCCTTTACTTAACGACATCAATGGGCTTGGTGTTTGGTGTTGTTACCACCTTGGTAGTTGACATGGCGTTTCTTATACAGGTAAATGAAACCCACATAGACAATCTTTGTTTCTTTCCAGCTCTAGTTCAGTGACTTCTCTGCCAAATGCTTGTTTTCTGACTGTTGCGTTGCACCTGCAGGCAAACACATACGACGAGCTCCCAGATAGGTGGGTACAGATGGAGAAGTTGGAAAACCATGCGCTGTTTATTAGCCTGGATAGAAGGAACCCTGCAATTTCTTGCGTGAACCCTGAGAGATGGGGAGGAAAGAGTAACTGTGTTTACGTTGCCAGGCTATTCGATGATGCTAATCCTGAAGAGACTTGGACTGCGCTGGAGGTTGGTCAGTCAGTGCCCCACCACTGTGTATTTGACATCATGATGTATGGTCATACATTCCCACCAGAATACAGGAAAATCAGTAGCCTCTGCCTGTTCCCCAGTCTGGTTTATGGCGCCAGCCAGTGATCTTGTTGGCCTACAGGGTTTTGGCTAGTTTTGCAGAGGCAATGGCAATTGCTCTTGTCCTAAATTTTAGTTAGCAAGGTCGTTGTGACTCGAACAGTTTCCTGAGTTGGACCAGCGTTATGTGTTGGTAATACTTTTGATGTTGTATTGGGCAAGTCTGCTTGTAATCTGGTGAAGAACTGAACATCAGGATTGCATTTTGCATTCACCATTTGAACCCTGGTACCTGTGCACTTGTAAATCGAGCTGATGGTTTTTCAGGTTTTGTTACCATTTGCTATTGCTATTCTGGTTATTGTTACTGGAGCAGGAGAAATTGGAGAAACGAATTACAAAAGTTTTGTACCCAGTTGTTACTGACGGTGGCTTTGTCATCTCTTCGCTTCCATGCATTTTCCCATTGTTTCAGTTTTTTTCTTTAAGCAGGTTTTAGATTTAAAATAAATGGGGGCAAAAAAATTGTTGCCACGGGCCAAAGTGCCAGCCAGTAGCTAGGTCGGGCTCAACCATAGAGGGAGCCTAACCAGGCCGCGGCAGCCCAATTGGCCCAAGTGACAAGAGTGAGAGTATGCATTGTACTTCAGTAGTTCAATGTCTGCAACTTCGCCTGTTCTTTTATGCTGCGTTCTTGGTTGGTCTTTCAGCGAGGTGGGACTAAACCATCCGGCGCCTGCCTATCAACGAAGGCTCTGGCCATTTATTTCATGATGGGCTGAGCATGCAGTCCGTGGCCATACGAAATAGAATGGAAGCCCAACACCGGACCGTCCCGGGGAACGAGAGAGAAGCAAAGGTTGTGTGGGCGTACCAGTGTGTGTAGAAACTTGTGGACAGGAGAAGAGCTCTTCCCCACCACACCACCCGTTCGGTCACCACTATTCCTCCTCTGTCCTCTCCTGCCTCACGTCTCACACCAGCAGAAACTCTAGGCGCCAGCAGCAGTAGACCACCACCACGCCACCAACCCTAGGGTCTATGAGGAAGGAGGAGGAGGGAGCAGCGCAGCGGCAGGCCGATGGTGTCGATGAGCACGACGCCTTACCCGCTGGATCCGTCGGTCCTGGCCGTCACCGGGGGAGGAAAGGAGGAGGAGGGGCGGCGGGCGTGGGAGGGCGCCGCCGCCACGCCCACGGCCATGCCTGTGCTCGTGCCGTCGGTTGGGAACAAGGAGGAGGAGGAGCCCCGGAGGGTGCACAAGCCGTATACCATCACCAAGTCGCGCGAGAGCTGGACCGACCCCGAGCACGACAAGTTCCTCGAGGCTACAGCTGTGAGTCATCCCGTCCCGCTCTCTCCCCCATCATATTCCTGACCTAAGGGCCTATTTGGTCTAGTACACCCTAGAGTCTCATCTCTTGGGGGCAATCACTCTTTATCCCATTGTGGAACATGACTGGTAGACATCCTAAATTGTTCGTTATCGTCCTGTAGTTAGATTCTGCCTAGTTGCCTTTAGGATTTCACCCTACTAAGTTGTTCTGAATGGCAATGTCTTACCCTAAGGATAGCCGTTAGGATTTTAGTCACATGTATCTAATCCATTATTATGGATCCTGGTCGCATACATGGCTTGTCACCTAAACAGATGCTTTAGCAGTTTATGGACATTTCATACTTGTAGAATGCCTTGTGCCACACATCTGGAGCAGCTTTCTTACATATTAATCCTTCTTTCTTTTCATGTAACAGCTTTGACCGTGACTGGAAAAAGATCAAAGCATATGTTGGCTCCAAGATAGTAATACAGGTATAATTAAATCTGGCCTTGGATCCTCAAATCTGTGCCAGTGTCTCCCTTTGTAGTTTACTGGCTTTGTCACACAAGGTTTTAGGCTAGTTACGGTTTTTAGTCTCACTGTTTTAGGTGAGGATATTTACATTTTTTAAAGGAGATGCATACTGAGAAACTATTGGTTGCTCTGTATACCAGTGACCAAGTGAAGCACCAGCAAGAAAATACCTTTCATCGTATGGCCTTCAACTTAATTTTAGTTACAGTAGATAGGATAGGAATAGTTGCATGAAATCTGGTGTCAGTAGCTAGGTACCATCACTAAAAGTGGCCTCTCTTTGTGTATCCACTATGTGGTTCCTGCTATACAATTATTCCCTCCAAGGGCTACCATTGAATCGCCCTACGCGTCGCACTCGTTGATTCAAAGTTTCGGTGCTCTCCAAAGTGAGAACAGGAGTTTCGCGGTCTTCCTCGTCCTCTTTTCTTACTTTCAGCTGCTGCTGTATTTCCTTCAACACCTTTCGTTCGCGGTCGTCCCCGTCCTCTTTTCTTATCTTCAGTTCCCGATGTTGTCTTTTCTTTCCCTTCTCCTGATGCTTTATTTGCTTCCCCTCCTTTTCCTTCCATTGCTTTCTTTCATGCTAGCCGTAGCTATTGTTGGAGTTCCCGTTGATGGCGATAGTGTCTGCACATCGTCTGCATCTTCATTCTGTTCGTGCCCCCCTCGTTCCTTCGGATATTTTGCAAAGTACTCTTCCTTCTAAGTATCATCCACCAAAAAAAATGTTAGATAGACCCGACAGTCTGGAACAAGTTGTTGTAACTCAAATATTTTAATATGCAGTAAAAGCACAAACCGTGATAGGTTTTCCATTTGAGGGTAAGTATTCTAGGTTGCGCTCAGAATGGAGCAACCTCGTGCATATTCTGAATCTAAAACTTTTCATTTCCTTCTATACAAGAGAAAGTAGTGCATGTCATGTAATAGTTTTTGTTTCAGTATGTAGCAATTTGGAAGTGACAATAATTCTAAGACTCACCGTTGTGAAATCATGAGCCATTTGATCTCCGTCCCATGCCAGTATATATTTTATTACATACGCCCCACACAAAATACTGCAACGGAACATAAACATAAGTAATTGGAGTACAACATTAATACAGCAAAGGAAAAAGAGTACCTGTCGGTTTGTTGCGGTATGTTATCATAGGGAACTATATCCCAGTCGCGCAAGTTAATTGGTTTTACAAATATAACCAAGTCTCTCTTGACCGAATACTCGATGCATGTCTGTATGCCTTCCACCTAGTGGATGGCGAGATACATGTTAAGTTTGATCAACCGGTAGTTGTTACACAGAGGATTTGTACTTACCAATGCCTTCTCTAGGTCTCTATCTCGCATTCCTAGTATAGAGTTAAGTATTTGTACCTCTATCTTTATAAAATTCAAGACTAGGAGAGCCCAGTGGTTGTTGTTAATATGCATTGGCACAAAAACCTGGGAAAAAGAATTGAAAACTATTGAGTGTATGGCTATAATCCAAACTAGCAAGATTTCCAAAATTCATAGTACAACACGAGATAGCAACCAAGCAAAAGTGTCAGAACAAAATCAGTATTACGTACCAAATGCCTTCCTTCACATTTTTCAGCAATTATCTTCCTGAATGTCAAGCGTTTGTCAGGACCCAGATTATTTGTTGCCAACTTATGGGCTTGGAATGTTGTTATATATGATGCCGACCCAGTCTCCACATTGCTGATATGAACAAAGGCATTTATGACCTGCAAAAGGTTGAGTTAGTACATAGTAGGTGTGTGCATGTTTGTACTAACGACATGGATGTGAAATGATATTACCTCATCTACTATAAAGCCCCCTGTGACATTTTGGCGCAGCTGTTTTGTTGTAAGAACATGGCCATCTATGTGTACAACCGTAGCATGGTCGTAACTTGATACTAAGAAGATGGCAGCGTCTGTGTCAATTTGTTTCAAATTGTAATCATTGTCGATAATGGGTCGTCTTGGTTTGATATGTGTAGAGGGGTTGCCGATAATATGCTTCCCTGGTTCATTATTTGTAGAGGGGCCGCCTTGCTGTTGCATAATGTTTTCTGTCGTACCATTTGTTGCAGTGGGTGCTTCGTCATTTATTATTGCCAATGTCTGTTGGAAACGTTTGCGGTGTGATTCCTGCAATTGGTATTTTTTTGTTAAATTCCAAAGTATCTATTGTAGCACCAGACATGAACTAGTGATAACTAAACTTGTGCAGATGTAATACCTGTAGATGTGAAGATGTAGTCATAGAAGATGGCTGAGCATTTGTAGATGTAGGCATAGGTGGCAGAACTTTTGCAGATGTAGGCATAGGTGGCTGAACTTTTGCAGATGTAGGCATAAGTGGCTGAACATGTGCAGTTGTAGGAGTAGGCTGAATAAGAAGCTGCACTAGCTGTCGGAGTTCCTATTTTTTGACACATTGTTAGATAATGAAGCATGGATGGGTAGCTAAAATAAGTATTCTCACGCTGGTTACCTTGATTTCCATTTTCATTTGTGCATTTTCAGTTTCAATCTTACTCACCCTGGAAGCTTCCAGTCTCATTTCTTTTTAAAACCTAGCAAACTCCTCATTTTGTGATAGTATTTTAGTACCAAGTTTGTATTCCATCTCAATAGTTTTTTTCCCACTTGCAGTCCAAGGTGAGTTTCAGTGTCGTTTTTCCATTCTTCAAGGCTTTTCATCTACATAATTAGGATATAATGAATTAGGCACACAGAGCTTGGGCACATAAGTAGATGCCATACTTACTTTTTGGTTGCTTAGACCCTCCTAGCGTATTGGTGAATTTACCATGTACCCCTCGTGTGCATATTTTGATTGTCGCGCTTGTGACATTGATTCTTCTGGTGGTTCATTTTTTTGATGGCTGGAGTGACAAACACGGGGCAAAATAAGCTGCAAACAATTAAGAAAGTTAGATTGTACACATGACAACAGCATCATATTGATGCTATGTTTGGAAACTTACAGTTCCTCCATTTATCCCCCTTCATAAAAGCCTTCGTTCGAGCATTAGCATTGGTGTCATTCCACATCACCATCCGTGGTTGTATTGTCTAGTTGTACTTGACCCCGTAAGTGCTGTCCTCAATAATGACATGCTCCTAGTACCAACACCGTGAACAAAATGAAGAAAACACGTAAGATCAAAAATAAACACTATTTATAGGTGTTGGTTGTACCATATAGAACTGACCTGTAGCAGAGCCAAATTGCCCTTTAGGGTGGCTTCTTTTTGTGTGTTGTAAGTATGGCATGAGTTTAATAAATGGGTCAGAGTGAATTGTCCCCAATTAAATTTCCCAATGAGTGATATATGTTCAACAGCTTGTATATAACTATAATTGACATGGGGCTGTGTATTTGGTGCTAGAATGACACCAATTGTGAACAAGACAAATGCTCTTTTGAAGTCATCATCCGGAGTTTTTGAGTCACGAATCATGCTTTCTAGATTCCTTAACTCGAGCTTGTGGTTTGCATCGGCATACCTCTTAAACAATTCAGTTTCCACAGTTTTCTCTTCACTGGTCTTTGTTTGCTCTACATATTCGTCTACATCAGCGCCTTCAATTCCCAGTCCCATTATGTCTCTCACGTCCTCTGGATAAATAGTAATATCTTGATCACATATTTTGAAACATTGGTTGCTGACTTGGTATGTTTGTGCAACGTCCTTTATCATTATTTTCTTGATACTCATCTTTGGCATACAAAGCAGCCCCCAAATCCCATATCCTTAATAGCAGCCTTGTGTTCTTCCGATAAACCACGTACGACTTTTTCAAATCTTGTAGGTGAGTGTGTTAAATGAAAAGACGCAGTCTGCAGCAACCAGTTGCTTGTTGATAAGTTGCTAAAAATGTAGAGGGAACTTACACAAAAACTAGAACTGGATATGGAGATTACCTGATCATTGTTGTCACCTCGCTCTTTTGTAGTACTACCCGTGGTACCATTGGCATCTGCATCAAATTATGTGAATAAGAAATGTTAAAGTTAGTGAGAGAAGTAGTTTTTACTTTGCTGATTAACAATGAATGCTGCAATTATAATCTGGTGATAGATTGTCACTGATCCTGTGTTTTTATTTTTAGGGATAGCAGCAATGCAACAGCAGCCGAGCAGTAGCAGTAGTAGCCAAGGAACAACAGCCGAGCAGTAGCAATTTCACTATTATCAGCAGTTGATTTGGTGGTAATTTACTGTAACAAAGCAATACACACCGTGGTGAGTGTGCCATCTACCTCTTGCAATTTAGTGTCCATGTACTATGGCTTTGACAAAGATTATGAGTCAGTTTGCATTGTACTGTACATGATACATTGTTTAATCTAATTACCAAATTTCATTTGAGTTTATAAACTCCAATGACAGATCAATGAAAATAAGTTTGAGTAAGGTGTGCTAGCTTTTGTAAATTGGGTAGGAAAGCATCAAGTTTTTCTTGCAAGAGTTGTCACCCAATAGAGATCTTATATATTCTTCCTAATAAGCAAACAAAACACCAATAGAGATCGAGATTGCATGTGATTGCATCTTCTGATTTGTATGACACAAGCGCTTCTGCTGTAAGAGCAAATGCAATTGGTGATTTTAAACTCAAGGGAGATGGTGATGGTCACAACTCAGGGGAAATGGGGGTTTCTGGTCTTGACGAAGAGCCAACTTCACCTGGTTTGGTGTCCAAAGGATCAATCAATGAAGTTAGACACCTTTCTGATGATGCAATTAAAGAGATGGTAGCATCATCAGGAAAGAAACATCTATTGCCTACAGAGGTATGTTTTGTGGCTTCTTGAGTTCAAAAGGGAAATGCAAGCTTTGGAAGCAGATCACTAAGCATTTTATTACTCAATTTGTTCAGGTTGAATCTATTCTCAAGGATTTGTGGAAAAATGAAGCCAGGTTCTGCATGTTACTTTCTGACTTCCATAAGAATACGTTAAGTGAACCAGAAAAGAGAAGGGGCTATGAAATGTTTTTGTTGAATAGTCTCCTCGTGGCACCAAATAGATTTCGCCCATCACCTAGCTCTAGTCTTCGAGTAAGTATCTTAGTCATCTAGCCGACTGAATTTTGTTCTAGAGTTGACTTAATATTTCGAGTTTGTTGTATATGGTACATATATGCTGTATCAACAGATAATAAATGTCTATTTACATTGGAATGATTTCATATGTAGTACAATAGTGATTGGTTGGAAAATAACACGGCAAACTTACCTGTAATCTTTGCCTCATTTTGAACCCAGTTGGCGATTACAGTCGGAGTATGGGGCTATCCTCCATCTGCCGCTGTATCCATAGTGCCAATTCCAGACGATGGATTACTTGGCTGGCCTCTATCTTCTGTCGTACCCATTGCCGGTGAGATGAAACAATAAAAAAGAGATGAGAAAGTAGAGAGAGGATGCGGTTTGTGAAGGATGCTCTAGGGTTGCTACGATCAGGAATGAGCAACTGCGATCCTACAGGAAAGAGCGATTGTGATCCTACAATTATGGAGGCCATGTTCTCCAGTGGAGAGTTTCCAAACAAGAGCACCCTACCGCTAAGCCGCGTGGCCCATGTAAGGGGAGTCAGGAGGCCCAAGCCGAGCGGCCCATGGGTGGCATGCGTGTGGTGGTGGCTGAGCCTGCCGCCACGTGAACGTGGTGCCTGGCGAGTCCTCATCGATCACCGGCATTTCTGAACCGAGCCCGCCGCCGCGTCAACGTGTCATTTTTTTCTTTAGCACTAACAAGGAGTAGTAGTTTGTTGCCACCGCTGGTCGTTGTTAGAGCTACATCCCCGATGCTTGGTCTAGAGGACAACGTTTCGCTGCTTCCATCACCTTTTCATGGGTCTCGAGCATTAGGAACTTGGGTGAAGCGGATCTTGAATGCATCAACGGCAAGGGAGAATAGCTCAATGGCATCGGATGGCTGGTAGACGGCGCGAGCGATTCAAAACGATTCTCCGTGTTCTGCGTTGCTCGCAGCTTGACATGATAGGAAGTGAACCGGTCATTCTCATCTCTTGCCAGAGTGATGAAGCACTAGGCATAACATGATAGGAACTAACCCGCCACTCTCATGTGTCGTCCTGAGTGGACCAATAGGCTAGCACGATAAGAAAACACAGGCGATCACTCTCATGCTTTGTCTAAGTGGACTCCTAATCTTGCACGATAGCAACTCAACCTACACTCTCCGGGGCTAGTCCAAGTGGACTAATAGGCCCAACCTGAAAGGAAGCGAACCGATCACTCTTACATGTACTCCAAGTGTACTAATAGACCTAACATGATAGGAAGTGAACCGGTCATTCTTATCTCTTGCCAGAGTGATGAAGCACTAGGCATAACATGATAGGAACTAACCCGCCACTCGCATGTGTCGTCCGAGTGGACCAATAGGCCAACATGATAGTAATTTGAACCGATGACTGTAGCCACGTGTTTTTAAAAGTGTGATCGCGAGTTTTTCTTTATTTTAAGTTCTGGCTTTTTACTAGCAATTAGTAGTTTAACTCAAAAAAATTAGCATGGATTATGTATGAGGAAAAGAATGTGGAGGGTGAAAAATAAATACAATACAAAGAAATTGGATATGAATGGTGACAGCCGCCCTAGCGGCAGATATAAAAAAATAAATTTTAAAATAAATGGTGGCAAAAAATTTGTTGCCACGGGCCAGCATCAGCTAGGTCGGGCTCGATCACGGAGGGAGCCCAACCAGGCCGCGCCAGCCCGATTGGCCCAGATGACGAGTGAGAGTAGGCATTGTACAGTTTAGGAGTTCAATCCCTGGTTCTTCTCCAATTCTTTTATGCTGCGCTCTTAGCTGCTCAGCAAGCGAGGTGGGACTAAACCGGATGCAGATGGGTGACGGTCGTATTCACGTGGCTTAGTTGGGCCACGACCACGTGATGGGCAGGCCCAGCCGCCGCACACTCCCCCTCCATGATTCATCACGTGCGCGCACATGCCGATAGGCCCAGCAACCGCGGCTGGGCGCACGCATCAGCGACCCGGTCCCTTCCCCGTTGCGCCGCATCGACCGGGCGAATCCACCGCCACCCGATTCCCGCGCACGCGCCCCCCGAGGTTCCCCGTGCCCGTGCATATGAAGATTAGGCCCAGAGCACCGCGTCGCCCCCTTTGAACCCTATAGGAGCCGCCCTGAGCCCTAGCCCTAGCCCACGCACCGCCATAGCCGCCGCCCGAATCTCTACCCGCCGCCGCCACCGCTGATCTCCGCCTTCACCGCGTCACCGGCGTCTAGAAGCCTCAACAACCTTCGCAGCGAGGTGAGCAATCCGTCGGTGCCATTCGTGTATCTCTTATGTAGGAATTGTTGGTTTGGTTGATGGAAATCGACAAGGTTTTCGGTTGCAAATGCAGTTGTTCTTAGCCTAGTATGTCTCTAATTTGAAACATGTGAGTTGACATGTTCTTCACTTTTGCTTTCAATTTAAGTATTCAGAATTCCATACACTGCAGAGGCAGGAGCAAACCTAAACTCATTTCAGATAAACACATACCATACTACTCTAATCCAAAGTGTACTACAAAAACAACTCAAACAATACATGTCTTTTCTACTACTTCAGAGAAAAGAACATTGTATAATATCATCTAAATTTTGTAAAAAAAAGTAATAGGCTATGTTGTTGTACCATACAGATAAAGTAACACCCTGCTCTGCTATGTTGCTTCTTCAGTTTGGCTGCAAAGCAATAATGATGCTATACATATAATACTCATAGATGTATTGATTCTTCAGTTGAGCTGCAACTGCTGGTTGCAACCGTTGGCTACTTGAGGTGTGGGTGCGGAGCAATTTTTTATAGCAGCAGCTGCATTAGCAAATACCTACATGTTGAGTGTTACTATGAGCTTTCCTTTACCATGAATACTTGTGGTCATATCAAGGGATTTTTGTTCCCTTTAATTCCAAATTTTATCTTGTATTGGTAGATGGCCACACTTATTGGACAAAGTCTGATACTCTGGTCCTTGGAGAATGATTAAAAATGTCCGCATATCCTTTACAGCGGCTAAACCCTTTTTTAGCCTAGTGGATAATGTACGAACAGTAGGGCTGTTATTCCGGGTGGTTCCTTGAGCCAGCCCTCAAACCAGCATCCTGGGTTCAATCCCTGGCCTTGGCACTGGGAGGCTCCTTTGTTGGCTTTCCTTGTGAAAAAAAGATATCTATGAACATGAACGTTGTTGATGCCATAATAATATAGTAATATGTGGGAATGGGAAAGGAAAACAAGCGTTGTCATACTGTAGTCCTAAATATTTGTTGACATTGTCGTACGAATGTTTGCTGCTGCTAGTTATAAATTTTTTTCCTGTACTTTGTTTCCTATGTTTAGGCACTTCACCATCAGCGCTACTAGGTAGACCAACTGAGTGACTTGTATGTGAAAATGTAGCATGAAATCATGCCTTTACAGAACTATTCCTTCAGACTTTTCTCAAATGTCGTTGATTGATGCAGGAGGAAATGCCGGATCTTGATTCTTTGCTAGAGTACAATGAAATTGTTAGGAAGAAATTTGGTAGTGAAACGGAAGGATATCTGTTGTATAACAAATACGCTAAGGGGAAAGGATTTAGTGTTAGGAAAAGTTATTGTGAGTGGGGCAACGGCCACAATGAGAGGACCCTTCGGAAGTTTGTTTGCAGTTGTGAAGGTTTCCGCGAAGAGAAGGAGCTGAAGAGGGAGATTAAGAAGTGGAAGCCACGAAATATTACTCGTGTTGGATGCCCTGCTAAATTTGTGATTGCTTGGGATCAGAACACAGGGCAGTGGTATGTGAAGGATTTCATCTATGAACACAACCATCCAATGGCAGAACGAGACCTTGATTGTCTTCTGCGTTCACATAGAAGAATCGGTGATGAGCAAAAAGCTGATATTTTGGCGATGCAGATTTATGGGATCCGCAAACACCAGATAATGGATATTATGGAAATGTAGTATGGTGGGTATGATAAGGTTGGATTTATAACAAGGGACTTGTATAATTTCTGTCATCGCAATAAGGTGGAGACAATTGCTGCTGGTGATGCTCAAACAGTCATTAGTTACCTGACAGAGTGCAGACGTAGGGATCCTAATTTCTTCTTTGACTACAAGACTGATGGGAAAGGGCACCTGAAAGGACTGCTCTGGTGTGATAGTCAATGTCGGCTTGATTATGCAGCATTTGGTGATGTCATCGTATTTGATAGCACGTACAAAATGAATCGGTACAACCTGCCTCTTGTTCCTTTTGTTGGGGTGAATCACCATGGCAGCACAGTTCTTTTTGCATGTGGAATTCTTTCCTAGGAGACAATTGAGTCATATGTGTGGATTCTTAGGACATTCTCTGATGCCATGGTTCAGAAGCATCCTTTTTTCGTGATCACTGATGGAGACCTTGCTATGCAGAGAGCAATCAGACTGGTGTGGCTAAATTCATCGCATAGGCTATGCATATGGCATATTGAGCAGAACATTGTGCGTAATCTTCACGATGATGGTGTGAAGGCTAATTTTAGGTATTTCCTTTATGATTGTTGCTCCATAGAAGAGATTGAGAGGAAATGGCTGGAATTCTTGGATAAGCATAACGTTACAGACAAGGAGTCCTGGCTGTATCAGATGTATGAGAGGAGGAAAATCTGGTGTGCTGCATACCATGCTGATAAGTGCTATTTAGGACTGAGGAGCAACCAGCGGAGCGAGAGCCTAAACTCTAGGATTCAGGTAAATCTAGATCGTAAAATGACATTGTTAGAGCTGATTGAGCACTTTGACCACTGTCTTTCATGGCTGCGCAGTAATGAAGTGAATCTGGACTTTGAAGCATCGAATTCTTTGCCATGCTTAGAACTAGATGCTTCAATTATTGAGAAAGAGGTTGCGAAATTGTTCACACCAAGAATTTTTGCCAAGGTGCAGTTCAGCATAACAGCAGCCAAAAAGTGTTTTGCAAAAGAGATTCTAGATGACTATGATGCGATTAAGTATATTGTTGGTAGGGAGGATAAAGGAGACAGAGAATACCATGTGGAATGTGAGATATGTGTTGATGAAGTCAATCTGAAGGGAATTTCTTGTTCTTGTCTTAAGTTGCAGTCCCTTGGAACCCCCTGCTCACACATCTTCTTTGTATTGGGATATCGCAAAGAACGCGAGCTTCCAGGCTGTTGTGTTTTGAAAAGGTGGACAAGGGGGGCCAAGAGTGCATTTCCTCCTATAAGGAAGAGCACCATGTATGACTATTCCAATAGCCTACAGAGGTACCATGAGCTACGCAATATCAGTCACATTGCATCCTTTTTAGCATCTCGTTCACCTAAAGCATATGAGCGGCTGAAACGTGTTCTGCATGAGGAAGCTGCTATGATCCTGCCAAACGGAGGAGAGAACGGAGACAAGAGGTATGGTCTGGTGCTGCCGCAATGCATGGATGTTGATTCTACAGAGTCCAAAAATGTCTTGGATCCCCATGCATGTTCCTGGCAAAGGGGCCCCAAAGAAAAAGTTGAAGTCAGTTTCAAATAAGAAGAGATCTAAGGTGAAATGTACCCTGTGTAAGGGTGAGGGTCACAATCGGCGAACATGCTCCGTGAGAGAAGAGGTAGTTAAGAGTAATGTTCATCAAAGCTAACAACTGCCTGTCTGTGAGGATTGTTTAGTTATGGCTAATGTTACTCTTCATTTGTAGGAAACAAAGCTCCCTGAAGATGTGCTGGATATATGATTTGCCAAGGATCCGCTTGCTGTTGCACAATAGGTACGCTGCAGCATATCAGTCAATTAAGCATTTCTTCTATGTCAAATACCTTTGGCCTAACCCTGTTCTAAACATTGCTACTTTACTGTTGTGTTACAAACTTAGTTCAAAGAATGATAGAATAGAACTGACCCTGTGGTGGCTTCTCTCAGGCATACACCGAGATGGTAGCAGAAAGAAGAAGAAAGGTAGCCACTGGAGCTGAAGATACCTATGGGATGGAGAAACTCTAGTGAGGATCTCCGGCACCGCTGCTATAGAGTGCAGAATTCTGTTGTTTCTAGTATTTCCTTGCTGAGAGTGATAGTTAGAAATGACCGCAGGCTGTGGCACATAGCACGATTTGTCTGTAAATGTATTCGTCAGAAATTGCAACTACATCATGGAATCATGCTGCTTGGTTTGTTCATATCGTCGGCTTTGTGTTCGTGTTGATGTGTTGCTGATCCGGGCCAATTTGACCCTAAAATTATTATCTGTCTAAACTACTTACTACAATTAGTGCATTATCATTTTGCAGTGTGATTTTGCTTAGTAGGTAAATAAGCAATATGTACACAATCAGTAGATGTGACCATTCCCTATACTTTGTTTTTCCCAAATGCTAGGAGGCACTGAAGGGCAATCGATTCAGTGAACCAGAAAGGCCAAGTTGAAAAGCCTACAGGGAGGAATCAATGTACTTTTGCAAAATGGATGATAGTCAGTGCAAATGGAAATGGAGTTGATGTGTCAATGCTTGAGATAGCAAATGGAGTTTTCAGGTAATTTTCTTCTCATATCATGTACATATTCTCTATGCAGATTTTGAAATAGGTGATGTAATTCTTAATTTTGATACCTTTTTTAGGTTAAGGCAACCAATGGTGATACTGCCCTGTGTGGTGCAGATTTACATGGTAGCTGAACCAGTGTCCAATTGAACCACACTGGTTTTCTAGTCCATGTTGGCAAAGCATGGAGCCTAGTTGGCAATGTCTTGCTTTGAATGCTAATGGACTAATAACAATGGTCTCTCTAACGGTTCTGCACCTCAATAAAATGGGGCACAGATCAGTAGGGATGAGACATTTGTTTTGCATTTTACTTGCATGTTTAGGCTTCTTTGTATGTTTATCTTTGGTAGTGTCTGTTTACCATTCTTAACCACACTAGTGTTCTAGTCCATCTTGGCTGAACATGGAACTTACCCAGCAATGTCTTTAGACTAGCAAGTGTCTCTCTAACTGTTCTTCACCTTAATGAAATGGGTCACAGATCAGTAGCTATGAAACAACTGCTACTATGAATAGTTGTGGTTTGCCATGGTGAAAATGAATTGAAATGAAACCCAACCTTACTTGGTTTTGAGAGAGAATTGTTGCCAAACCTCTAGCTGTCTACTCTCTGATCCATAGTATCCTCATGTCACATGTCTTTGTTCCATCATTTTGTTTAGTCCATCTTAGCAAAACAAGATAATCAATAGGCAATGTCTTGTTTTGAATGCTAACAATGGACAACTCCCATCTTGGTTCAGCTCTTTGGGGGAATTTCAAGTCACCTTTGTAAGCTGATCCGTTCCTGTTTCCATCCATCTTCATGCCTACTTGCTTGCTATAATACCTTTTCTATAAATCATAGTTTCCTTAGATCCAATTTGACCCAGCCAGCTGTAACAGGGCTGGTGTGCAAATTTTTTTTTGTCGTTTATTTCATAGCACATGAAGCTTAACCTATTTTTTTGGTTGTTTAGTCCATAATCGTGTCTGAATTGAGTCCATAATCATTTTATTTTGATTTGTGCATTCCCTGAGCAAGAATACCAGTGTTTTGGGCATTCCCTGAGCGCGTTGTCTTTATCAACAATGAGGTCCTAGTCTCGCTTGACAATGTTGGTATCTGGAATCTGCGTGCCAAAAAGCTGGATAACTGGTACATAGGGCAGGAGGTCTATGTGCCACTGGGCTACAACATCACTGAAATGGTCATCCTGGATAATGCCCTGTACTGTGGTCTACTGAAGGAGAGGCAAAAGTATGTCTTAGCTGAATGTCTTTTAACATCTGATGCAATGATACATTTTACTGTTCTTGACCTACAACTCACATTCTGCCCCAAAACCCTACAGGCCACAGGTTCATGAGTCAAATAGCAAGTCGTCGGCAAGGCGATGCTGGATGGAGCAACAAACTCCTCACAACCATGATACTGGTCGTCGCAGCTGTGATCTTCAGTTGATTCATTCAAAGTTTTTTGCTAGATTTTTGCCTACAAGAAATAGAACATTGAAACATCTACCTTACAAGTTCAGCATAGGGTAGTTTGTGGAGATAGGATCTGGAGGTGACTCTCAAGCTGGTTCATAGTGTAGGACAACTTGAAATGATGTCTGTGGCAAAGGCAAGATGCTTGATACTGGAGTGAGAACTTAACAAAACCCAGTGCGTGTTGTGATTTGTATCGCTGCAGTTTGTCCTGAGGTTAGCAGTTTCATGACTGCTTAACTAGCAGTTTCACATTACGTGATGAAGGCATAGTCACCTTGCATTATTGCTGCCTCACAAGATATCTTTGAATCTGAACTTAATTTTGACCTGAACCACTTGCATCCAGGTAAACTCCATCAAACAGATTGCAGCAACGTACAAAAAGCAAAACAATATCAATAATTTTGTACTGGTGCAGTATTCTTATTGCACGTGAAACATTGTGCCTTCATTAGAATGTTAGTTTACACAAAGGTGGACGTAAATAGGTGAACCTATGCAATTCTAGCTTGCTTGTGATTCAAACACCAGTAACAAAAACAATTAATCTTGCTTGTGGAGAAAAGAGTTAACCACACTAGGTCGATGATTTCGAAGATTTGTTTGAGCAATTGCAACCAACCATTCAGTTCACAGATTATCAAGAATTTAGCGACATTTTTCAATCACTAGCCAGAACATGAAAATTCATGTGTCCATTACATTCATGAGCATTTCAAAACAAGCTTCAGAAATACCAACGATCGAAATTCCGTGGATTGGTACACAACACACTTCTATAGTAAAAGTACATGTCATCTGCCTATAATTCCCAGCATGTGGTTCATTGAGTTGTCCTCCAGAAGATAGGTGCATATCAAAACATAGGTCTATCAACAGAACACCATAGCAACACGCTGGTTTTGTACTTGAGGAGTTCAGGTTATACTATCTGCAGGACATGCTCACTCAGCGTTCTAAGCAACAAAAAGTCAATGCAGAAAAAATAGACAAGCTGGTGTTACTGTCCAGTCCAGCAATCGACATCTAATGGACATTGCAGCACCTGTTTCTACCATTGTAGTTAGTAGAGCCCAGGCCATCTAATGGGCATTCCCTGAGCGCGCTGTCTTTATCAACATTCTAATTACAAGTAAAATAGACAAAGGACAAGCCACTGCAATTTAGTTTTCGGAAAAAAATATCAGCTTGCACAATCACAGTAACATGCATTCAGTTTTCAGAAAAGTAGCAGCTTGCAACACTAATAGACCAAGTGTCCAAATAAAAGACCAAGAGCAAGTGCATTCAGTTTTCAAAAAAAATATAACAAGTGACCAAGTAAAAGACCAAACTCCAACTATCTAATAGCTAAGAAGCATGTTTGTTCATCGCATGAGACATGTCGCCTTGTTCAGCTTCCTCATCAGCGCGTCATTTCTTCATCACAGGAGACGTGTCGTCTTGTTCAGCTTCCTCATCAGCGCTGCCCGATAGATGGTCCTCCTCATAAGGCTGCCATGGATGGCCTTCGTCATCAGGCTGCCATGGACGGCCGTCCTCATCATAAAATCCAATTCCGTTCACTATGTACAGATGACAAATCTTTGTCCTTTCATGAGCATGTGCATCCACCATTTTGTCTACATCTTCTTGTCTGTCAATCTTTACCAATGCAGTTGATGGCTCACTCCCATGAACAGGATTCAGGTAGTACAACTGTGCGTCTCCTTTGTATCCAAAATAAGCTGTCAAATGCTCTGACAGAATGTAATACTCAACGGTGGCTGGCTCTGTAATTGCAAACTCGGCCAATTGTTCTCGACTGTCGTAGTACTTCTGTAGATCCGAATAAATTTCCTTCATGGAGTGAATCTTAAAGCGCATTACCACATGCTGCATGTATAGATTAGACGAATAAGAATCATTTCAGATCAACGAGTAACTAAAATTATATGAAAAATTCATATACCGGGCCACACTCATTATTAGTTATTACACACATGTATCTCCGTGGTATACATATCATATCTTCTACCTGAAAGTGCAAACAAGGGGGGCGTTCAGCTGGTTATATATATAATATAAATTAAAAGAGTACCGTAGTTACCTCTATATTCATATTAGCACGAACCTCCTCTCGTTGGATGAAGGACTCAATGAGGGTCTTCGTCTTTAAGCGTTCATTCTCCAACGTTGTCAATTGTGCCTTTGCCTGCTCAATCATGGACTCAAAGTGTTGTTTCTCGTTCTTTATATTGGCATCATTTTCTTCACGGGCCTTTTGTAAGAAACAAGAATAAGTGGCATGCTAAATTCAAACCCTTTTAAAACTACATCCAGTAGACTAAAAAGTATGCTACATCAAAGTACGAAATCATGTTATGCTTGTACAAATGTTGTATTAACATGAAAAAAAAGAAAATGGATAGTGATTAATGCTACTCTACCTATTAACCAAGATAAAAGAATAATGCAGAACAGTGAACACACTTAAACATAACCTTTTGCAAGGCATCATTTGAGAGAGCACGCTCCTGCTCTATCTTCTGGGCATAGGTGGCATGCTGATCAGTTAATGCTTTGTTCAACAGGGCAATCTGTTCTATCCGCACTCTTTTGGCCAATTCAGAATGCTTAGTCTCTACCGCTTTGTCCAGCTCGGCACGCTGAAGTGATATGTAGTTGTCATATTTACATCGTTGTTCTCTCCTCCTGATTTCAGCTTGGACACGTTCAAGCTGTATATCTAAATCCAGATCATGCCGGTCCGCCTTCTGTTTGCTAACCATCTCCTCTCCCTCTTCCAGGGACCTCCGAACTCGTTGCATGTTGTTGCTACGATCCATGACACCTAGAGATTTAAAAACAAGAATAAGTGCCATGCTACATTGAAACCCTTTTAAAACTACATCCAGTAGACTAAAAATCCATTGCAATGAAAAATTACTTAGGAAGACACTATATTAATTTGCTAATGCAGCTGCTGCTATAAAAAATTGCTCCGCACCCACACCTAAAGTAGCCAACAGTTGCAGCTCAACTAAAGAATCAATACATCTATGAGTATTATATGTATAGCATCATTATTGCTTTGGAGCCCAACTGAAGAAGCAACATAGCAGAGCAGGGTGTTACTTTATCTGTATGGTACAGCAACATAGCCTATTACTTTTTTTTGACAAAATTTAGATGATATTATACAATGTTCTTTTCTCTGAAGTAGTAGAAAAGACATGTATTGTTTGAGTTGTTTTCGCAATACACTATGGATTAGAGTAGTATGGTATGTGTTTATCTGAAATGAGTTTAGGTTTGCTCCTGCCTCTGCAGTGTATGGAATTATGAATACTTAAATTGAAAGCAAAAGTGAAGAACATGTCAACTCACATGTTTCAAATTAGAGATATACTAGGCTGAGAACAACTGCATTTGCAACTGAAAACCTTGTCGATTTCCATCAACCAAACCAACAATACCTACATAAGAGATACACGAATGGCACTGACGGATTGCTCACCTCGCTGCGAAGGTCGTGGAGGCTTCTAGACGCCGGTGACGCGGTGAAGGCGGAGATCAGCGGCGGCGGCAGGTACAGCTCCGGGCAGCGGCGGGTACAACTACGCGGGCTAGGGCTAGGGCTCGGGGCGGCTCCTGTAGGGTTCAAAGGGGCCGGCGCGGTGCTCTGGGCCTAATCTTTATATGCACGGGCGCGGGGAACCTCGGGGGGCGCGTGCGAGGGAATCGGGCGGCGGTGGATTCGCCCGGTCGATGCGGCGCAGCGGGGAAGAAGGGACCGGGTCGCTGACACGTGCGCCTGGCCACGGTTGCTGGGCCTATCGGCCTGCGCGCGCACGCAATGAAGCTAGGAGGGGGAGCGGGCGGCGGCTGGGCCTGCCCATCATGAGGTCGTGGCCCAACTAAGCCACGTGAATACGACAGTCATCCATCTGCTTCCGGTTTAGTCCCACCTCGCTCGCTGAGCATCTAAGAACACAAGATAAAAGAACATGAGAAGTACCAGGGATTGAACTCCTAAACTGTACAAACCTGCTCTGGCTCGTCACCTAGGCCAATCGGGCTGGCGCGGCCTGGTTGGGCTCCCTCCGTGGTTGAGCCCGACCTAGCTGATGCTGGCCCGTGGCAACAAATTTTTTTGCCACCATTTATTTTAATTTTTTTTATAACTGCCCCTAGTGAGGCTATCACCATTCATATCCAAATTCTATGTATTATATTTATTTTTCACCCTCCACAATCTTTTCCTCATCCATAAACCATGCTAATTGTTTTGAGTTACACTACTAATTGCTAATAAAAAAACAGACCTTAAAAATAAGAAAAACTCGAGTTCACACTTTAAAAAACTCGAGATTCCATTCAGAGCCAACCAAAGCAATGCCAACACCTCCTGGGAAAGGTTTCACGAGCACCTGAAAAATTGCTTTTCTAGCATGATCCAATTTGCGTTTTGGTTTACAGATCATACAGAGTAGCGACCAAGTTCAATGTTACAGCCAACAGATTCTGCTTATCGATGTCTCATTGCAGTGTCAAATCTCGTCTCAACATTAACAACGTTACAATCATACAAAGTAGGGCCGTACGGCTGTAGGGATAATTGCGGTAGTTTCATAGAACTGGATGAGCAGTTATAGAGGCCAGTTTACCAGCGATTTCCAGCACATACAACTTCATCTGGAACAGATTCAGCCCATAAAAATAATCGGTACACCTAAGGCCTTTATGCACAAGCGGCAACCGTGATAACTGATAGGAGATAAATTTAGTCAGCTACACAAGCATATCTATGTCATTTCCTAGCCGGACCATTAAGCCATGAAAACATTCGTAAGCATACATAACCTTGCAACTATAACAATGCGAGGTCATGAATATAACCTACTGAGTGCATTAGGAAGTTGCATGCAAGTATTTTTTTTTATGTTTCAGCCCAATCTTTGCTGGGCTCTCCCTTCGAAGATGCATGCCTCTTGTGACCACTCCGAGTCAATAGCGCAATGCTATTTGATCTTGGCATCTGGACAGCCCCAGCAACACAATCTCCAGCATGAGCACAGCTCCAAACTTGAGAAGGCCCTTCCCCTAGTGAACGTAATCTTGGGAATCCATTTTTTAACCACTGCAAATTGACCACTGCTCGGTATCTTTTAGTAGCTAAAGTGAACTCGAGAAGGCCCTTCTCCCTACATGTAAAGTGAACTTTTAGTAGCTAAAAGGATTAGAGGCAGAATATTTTGGGCTAAAATTGGGGTGAACGAGTAAAAGACAACACAAAAATTCAAGAAAAATGGTTACAATTGCCAAGCAAGCATCATGATACTGACTGTAGTCACCAACTGAAGTACACTATCCATTCCATGTAAATTTCCAGGCTGTAAAATTGTACAGATTACAATACTAACATATTCCCAGCGAACAAAAATCAGAAGAAAGGAAAATGATGATCATGTGACAATGTTCAAACGATATGAAAGAAAAGCTATATTCTCCAGTAAAGCGGTGAGTGCAGTGTTTCAGTTTCAGTTCAGTTGAGGGCAGCATCACAAGGTCCAACTAACTACTGGGCTTGCACTACACACTGATGTAGCTGTACACTTCCCAGTATATGATACCTTATCTCTGATTCTTGACCAGCAGGTTTAGTTGCCTGTTGTGCATTGTAGGTCACTCAGAACTCTTTGAGATATATGCATTGTTATCTAATTAAGTAAATTTACATTTATTTTGTTTGGAAAAGGAAATAATTCTAAACAAAACACTCATTCAACTGATCTGAAATTCTAAACAAGGCACGATGTGTATCTTATGTCAAACTTTTCTGTGCTTCATTGGTCAGCACTGACTTGTAAGAAGCAAGAAGTAATTGATCTGCAAGGATATGTCACAGCATGTGAGGTCTGAATGATCCTTTGAACTTGTCATTTTTCTTGCAGAGCCTTGTCTATTTGATTTATGGCAACACAGCCTTACGTTCTTTGTGCTTTGACTTCAGAAGCACCATGGTCCATGGGAATTACTACGAGGGATTTTATCAAACTCCAGTTAGTACTTTGGCAGTGAAGCATAACTTGCTTGTTACTGGTGGGTTCCATACGGTTGCATAGCTATTTCCAGAAACTTTCTACAATGACTAACACTAACAATGCATTCATTATTTCCTTTCAAAATTTTGGGATGTAACTTACAGTAAAACAGCATCACAGATCGGTGGAAAGTGCAGTTATGTTACGTCGAAAGTGCAGTTATGTTACAGGAACTTCTAGACCTCTTCTAGCTTAAGCATAGACTACAAGAATTAAGGAGCAAGGAACAGTACCACAATCATTTCCAGTATTCCTATTTGAATGACACCTAATAAAAGGAACTGATTTTGAAGCAAAACTTCTAGAGTTGATAGGGTTTCAGGGCACACACCTCCATTGCTGATCTAAAGATTTGTGACGCGACCACGGCTGCCGTGCCGGAGATGGAGGAGCTCGCCGCCTTGGAGTCCCTGCCGCCAAGTTGAACGAGGTGGAGACGAGGAGAGCACCGGATCCGCCGCTGCCTGGGGGCTGCCTGGGAACCGCGCCGCTGCCTGGGGGCGCGCCGTTGGCTGGGTGCCGCGGCGCTGCCTTGGTGCCACCGTCGGCTTGGGGCCGAGGGCACAGCGGCCGCCTCGATGAGTGAGGGCGAGAGTAGGACGGCCGCTGCGATGAGCGAGGAAGAGGGCAGGGCCACCGGCGACGGAGGCGACTACCACAGGCCTCACGCTGGGGGCGGGGGCGGCGGCGGGGCAGGGCCGCCGACGCGACGCCGTGCGAGGGCAGCTAGGGTGAGGTGTGTGCGGGATTGGGGAGTTCGGCGGCGACAGAGGTGACTACCACATGCCTCGCGCTGGGGGTGGGGGCGGCGGCGGGGCAGGGCCGCCGGCGCGACGCCGTGCGAGGGCAGCTAGGGTGAGGTGCGTGTAGGATTGGGGAGTTCGACGTGGGGTGGGGTGGGGGAGTACGGCGATGCCGCGGGATTGGAGTCTGGGGGGAGGGGGGCGCGGCGGGGACGGAAGTGGGGATGTGCGAAATGACCATAATGCTCTTGGACGAATAAAAACAACAAAAATAGCAATTTTGGGTAGACATCTGGAAGCGTCAGCAAGTGTTAGGAAGCATTTACAACCATTGTAAAAGGGCTCTCTTTTCTTTATGATGAGACATGACACATAAGAGTGGAAGTTTTTCTTTTTCAGAAGGAAACTTATGATTTCATTAACCCTGATATATGCACTTTTTCAATTGCAGCCATCTAATGTTGTTTGCTTTTATAGGTTTCGATATGCAGAGCACCTCCCATCAGTTTTGAGAAACATATCATGCACAATTCCAGGAAGGAAGAAGGTGGGGATTGTAGGATGTACTGGTAGCGGAAAGTCAACTTTTATCCAAGCACTTTTCAGGATCGTTGAACCAAGGGGAGGAACAATCGAAATCGACAATGTTGACATCTTGAAAATAGGGCTGCATGATTTAAGAGGAAGACTAAGCATCATTCCGCAGGATCCAACGATGTTTGAGGGAACAGTAGGGAATCTGGATCCCTCGAGGGCAGTCTCAATGGTGCATTGATGATGGTTTCTATCCTCATTAAATGACTTGCCACGTAGGCAAAACGCTGACATGGCAACGTAATTAATGAAGAAAGAGAGCAAAAATCATAGAAATGGTTTCTTCATGAAGAAATCAGGTCTACTATCCAATGCACCAAGAAACCATGAAATCGTCATTGGGAAGAAACCACCAGTTTCTATGAAGCTCGTGTCGCACTCCCATTGGAGGAAGAAGATAGAGTTGGGAGAGAGAAAGAGAAAATAATTATTACTCATAGAAACCATGGGTTGGAAAGCAGTACTTTTTTTGTGCAGTATCTTATGTTATAGAAACTACTAGTTTTCTTTCATTAAGACTGCCCTGAATGAGTACCCTGATCATCGCGTGTGGGAGGTAACTTAAAGAACTACAGATACCATTATAAACAAATCCGATTTAAGATGTCAAATAGAGAGGCTAAGAGCCTCTTTGGCAGGGCTCCTGCAGGGGCTTCAGCTCCGACTCCTGCAAGAGCTGTACCAAACGCCTGTTTTGGAAAGGGCTCCGCATGGGGAGCCGGTCAAGCCGGAGCTATTTTTTGCCTGCGCAGGAGAAGCCTAAAAAACGAGCTTCGCGCGGCTCCTTACTGTGGGTTCAGTCGTCTAGTGTAAATGAGCCGTTTTGCCAAACATTTTCCAGAACGGCTTCAGCTCCTCCAGAAGAGCTGCTCCTTCAGAGGAGCCAGAGCCGGAGCAATTTTCAGAGGAGCCAGAGCTCTGCCAAACAGGCCCTAAGTCTTTGTAGCATTAGTAATTATTGTTCACACTTAATGTCCCACGTCACCAGAAAACAAGTTGTGGACGACAATATCTTTTGTGAATAAATTCTGGTAACAGCATTCATGGCTAAATTACCAAGCTCAGTGATTGAGCACTATGAAGGCTTTAAATGTGGCTCCGGGTAAAGTAGAAAAACACATGTACAAGTGCACCTGTTTCAGAGAACTGTAGATGCAAAGCAGTGCTTCAGAGTTCTCCCATAATCTAAAACGGTAAAATCATGATGTAATTTTTGTATAAAATTGTAATCTCATCAAAACTCAATCTGTAAATAAGAAAAATACAAAACTTATTATAAATTCATGACTAAAGTAAAATGGTTTAGTTCCTCAAGCATATGATCAGGAATCATTTCCCACCCACCCCCTTCTTTTGGACAGATTTTGGATAAATGCCAGCTTGGTGATATCGTTCGGCAAAACCCAAAGAAACTGGACTCTACAGGTAATACGAAATGTAAATTTAGAATGCTGGAATACGAAATTTCATTGGTTGATACTATAGCCCTTTCATAATGATACTGTCACTGAGATTATGAGATATTTCCTGCAGTTGTCGAGAATGGGGAAAATTGGAGTGTCGGGCAGAAGCAACTGTTTTGCCTCGGAAGGGTTCTCCTAAAGCGAAGCAATGTTCTTGTTCTCGATGAGGCAACTGCTTCAGTTGACTCCTCCACTGATGCAATTATCCAAGACACGATCCGCGAGGAATTCGGGAAATGCACCGTATTGACAATAGCTCACAGAATCCACACCGTAATTGACAGTGATCTCATTCTTGTTTTCAGTGAAGGTAAGTCATGTGAGTGAAGCACCAGTTCTCTACATGTTACCAGACATAGCTGCTGGATTACTAATATAAGTGTGCTTTACTAAATTATTGTGATGAGCAGGAAGAATTATAGAATATGACACGCCCTCAAAATTACTGGAGAACGAGAGCTCTGAATTCTCCAGACTCATAAAGGAGTACTCACGGCGATCCCATGGCTTTAGTGGAACAGCAAACAATTGAATGGCGACAAAAGAATGAATCCAAGATGGTGAAAGTCGATACAGAAGTTGATTACCACGTAGAGCATCTCCAAGAGTTTGTCAAATTTTACCTGGCAAATCTTGTGATTTACCAACTCCCAAAATTATATACCAAGTAAAAAACAATCCATCTCCAAGAGTTTGGCATTTTTGACTTGGTAAAATAAAAAAACCCGTTAACAGAACGAAGAGGCCCGCTAAGCGAACGAAGAGCCCCGCTAAGTGAACGAAGAGCCCCGCTAAGGAAAGAAGAGCCCCGGATGCCAAGCCGTATACGCGCGCGTATATTTGTGCGTGCTAAGGGAAGATTTGCCAAGTTGCTATTGATGTCAAGTTGTTTTGCCAAACTGTTGAAGGCTATTTTTTCTTGTTTTGCCAAATTGAGATAGCAAATTCTTGGAGATGCTCTAATATCTATATATGACTGTTAGATTGATCTCCTGACCAATAGGCCCAATGGCCTATTGGGCCTTGGTCTCGCGCCCTGATCGGGGGCGCCCAACCCTACATGGTTGGTGGGCCCCCGTCGCACTGCGCTATATAGAGAGGTGGGGGCCGGCGGCTCAAAGTACGAGGTTCGCCGTGAGCCGCAAACCCCACCGACAAACCCTAACCGATCTCGAGAGGGCGCGCAGCCAGCGACGGGAAGCTCCGCTGATCCTCGCCGTCGCCACTGCTACGCCCGACCGCACTGCATCGACGTCCGTGCAACCTCTACTCCATCCGTCGCTGCCCGTGTGCTGCCTCCATCACCGAACCCGCGATGGCTAGCACAACCGCGACATCATCTGGAGGCTCAGGTTCATCACCAGCCCTCTCTCCCCTATCTCCCTCTCGGTGTAGTGTTCTAGGTCTAAATGTGCATGTGTTTCATGGTTCTATGAGTTCACCGGCCTAGATCTACTCTAGTTGATCCACAGAAAGTCTACAATGGTACCGGAGCCATACTAGCATGTAGATCTAGAACGGGTACCGATTAGAAAAAGAAAAGTTGTTTAGATCCAGTGTGGATCTAAGCAGAAAAGGGGTCACCCGACTTTCGGTTGAACCCTAACTCGATCCGTCGGATCTGAGAAAAGAAGAAGGGCTCGGTTTTCATGCAAAGAACGAACCCTAAAACCCGAAGATGATTCGGGAAAAAGAAAACAGCGTCGTGACTAACCCTAACCCTAACCCTAATCGGGAAAATAGTGCAAAAAATACGAATCAAAGAAATCGAAAGGGAAAGAGGGGAGCATACCTCGCGTTTGCGCGGTACTGCAGTCACGACGGGATCCGGCGCCCGCTCGGTAACTGACTGAGAAAGGAGAAGAACCGATTTCAAATCGGAAAAGCAAAACAAAAACCCTAAAAGAAGCCTACCTGGGCTCTTACCCACCGCCGGCGGCATCGCCACCGCGCGGATAGGAGACCGCGGCGTCGCTCCCGAACGGCGCGCGGGACAGGGCCGAGATCCGCGCCAAGCGGTCCCGGCAACAGGGCACCACCATGCGGCCCCTCGACGGCGGCGTGCTCAGCCTCGGGCGAGCACGCACGCCGGCGAGAGGGCGCTGGACGGTGCCGTCCTTCTTCTCCCTCGACCACTGAGGACGGCCGCTGCTGCGGGTTTTTTTCTCCGAGCTGCGCTGCTGGGTGAGAGAGAAGGAGAGGAAGAGAATGAACCTAGGGTTTAAGGAAAAGCGCCGGCCGGGGGTTTTGTTCGGGCGAAACGGCCGGGCAGCCGTCGGATGGAGATGGACGGCCACGGGCGACTGGGCCAGCGCCGCAGCCCAGGCGGGATGAGGGCACCAGGCCGAAATCCCGGCCCAGGCCCAGGTTGCGGCCTGGGCGCGGGGGAGAGAGCGCGCGCGGCTGGGCGCGGGGGCGCGCTGAGCGCGCGGATGGGCCGCAGCTGCTGGGCCGTTTTCGCTGGCTGCGCGCGTGCGCGTGGGCAGGCCGTGGGCCGCGCATGTGCTGGCTGGGCCGAAATGGCCAAAGAAATAGAAAAATCACAGTTCTGTTTTTTTCTTATTTTCCAGGAAAAGTTTGATCAATTTGAATTGATTTTATGATGATTTTCTGTACAAAATTTATCCAATGATATTTTTTGTTCAGTAAATAGTAAATTAGCTTCTGGAAAATAGGAAAAAGAGTATTAAATGTTAAAGTTTCCGCTGCGTATTTAAAGTTGCAATTTTCATTATTAAATTCGAACCAACGGGAGAATTTAATTTTGAAAAAGAATATGTTTTAAATTGATTATAATGTTGTTGTTATTCTGACCAACGTTGATTAATGACAATATTATAATGTTTTTTGTTATACATTAATTCTATTTCTGCCCAACGGTGATGTAGAATTAGTGTAGACAATAATTGTATGTTTTAATTTTGACCAACGTTAAACTAAGGCATGCAATTATTGTTGTTATTTCTGTTCTCACCCTATTTGAATTGTGTTTTCAGGAGGATACAACTTAATGAGTTGTATCAAAGAAATCCCCACTCTAAAAGGTGATAACTATATTGAGTGGAAGAAAAAGATAGACCTGGCCTTTATCCTCGCTGAGGTGGACTGGGTTGTCACCACACCGTGCCCTAAAGAACCTGAGGCACCGGTGAGGGAGACAGATGAGACTGATACTGCATGGCAGAACAGAGAGCGGGATTTTGCTCCCGTAAAGATGTCCTATGACCTTGAGCATAGGAAATGGGTCACTGCCAACAAGAAGTGTCTGGCAGTGATAAAGAACACGATTGAGCCTGCAATTGTGGGCTCAATTCCAGACTGTGACATGGTCACAGAGTACCTAGACAGAATAAAGAGTCAGTTCACTGGCTCTTCAAAGACATATGCAACCCAGCTGATCAAGCAGCTGGTTACAGAAAGGTACTCTGGTGGCGGTAGTGGCATAAGAGAGCACATACTGAGAATGAGCAATTTGGCATCTAAGCTCAAACCAATGGATTTGGCACTCAAGGATGAGTTCCTTATTCATTTGATTTTTGCTTCTTTGCCCAAAGAATTTGACACATTTGTTGTTAATTACAACATACAGCCTGAAAAATGGGATTTAGAAAAGCTCATTGCCATGTGTGTGCAGGAGGAGGAAAGAATAAAAGTTTCACAAGGTGGTTCTGTCAACTACCTAAAAGATAAGAAAAAGAACTATAATAATAGTTCTTCCTCCAAATCATCTGGAAAAGGTCCCATGCAACAGTCTCAGAACCAACAATTCCCAGTGGCTAAAGACCAGTGTCTCCACTGCAAGAAGACGGGGCATTATAAAAAGAATTGTCCTGATTTCTTAAAGATGATAATGAAGAATAAAGGTGAGAACATTATTACGTTCGTAAATGAATCCTTGTATGTAAAGTTTTCAAAATCTACTTGGTGGATTGATTCAGGTGCAACTATTCATGTTGCTAATTCATTACAGGGATTCCGTTCGATGAGAACTTTGCAAAGAAGCGAAAGTTTCATTAAAGTCGCAAATGGAGAACAAGCAGATGTTGAGGCCGTTGGTGATCTTCCGTTAGAGCTTGCTGATGGCTTCATAATTATTCTTAGAGATGTTCTTTATGTACCTTCTTTGCAAAGAAATTTGATTAGTGTTTCAAAGTTGGACCATGATGGTTATGATTGTCATTTTGGAAATGGCAAATGTCAGATATTGTTTAATAATAAATGTATTGGTCTTGCTTTCCGACAAGACGAGCTTTATTTGTTATCACTTCGTGAAAATGTTAATTCCGTATGTGATGAAAATGAAAATGTATCCTCATCGAACAATGGAAACAGAAAACGAAAGAGAGCTCAAGATGCGTTGTCGAAATTATGGCACTGTCGTTTAGGCCATATTTCGAGGGGGAGAATAGAAAGACTAGTTAAGAATGATATTCTTCCTCCGTTAGAGCTCTCAGAGTTAGAACAATGTAGAGATTGCATAAAAGGAAAGTATGTAAAGAAAATTAAGAAAGATGCCAAACGAAGCACAGGAATCCTACAGATTATTCACACAGACATATGTGGTCCTTTTCCTGTGAAAAGTGTGGATGGTTATGACTCATTCATAACATTCACAGACGATTACTCTCGGTTTGGCTACATTTATCCAATTAAAGAAAGAACAGAAGCGTTGGATAAATTTAAAATATTTAAAGTAGAAGTTGAAAATCAGCATGATTTAAAGATTAAGATAGTCAGGTCTGACCGTGGAGGAGAGTACTACGGTCGGCATACCCCATATGGACAAGTTCCTGGACTTTTTGCAAGGTTCTTACAGGAGAATGGTATAGTCGCCCAGTATTCAACACCGGGCGAACCTCAGCAGAATGGAGTAGCTGAAAGGCATAACCGTACCCTGATGGATATGGTGCGTAGTATGATAAGTTACTCCACTTTACCCACGAGTCTGTGGATGGAGGCGTTAAAAACCGCCATTCATATTCTCAATAGAGTACCAAGTAAGTCGGTGCCCAAAACACCGTATGAGTTGTGGACAGGAAGAGTACCCTCACTTAACCACTTGCGTGTGTGGGGGAGCCCTGCTGAGGCTAAAGTTTTTAACCCAAACATTGGGAAGCTAGATCCCAAAACAGTGAGTTGCCATTTCATTGGCTACCCAGAAAAGTCAAAAGGTTTTCGTTTCTACTGTCCTAACAGACATACAAAGTTTGTGAAAACGAGACACGCTGTCTTCCTAGAGGATGAAATGATAAGGGGGAGCATGGTAGCTCGAGAAATTGACCTTGAAGAGAAGCGGGTGTTTGCACCCACTCCGATCATTCATGAGCCATTTTTCTCACTACCTGCTGTTGCTGCACCAACAGGACAAGACACTGTGGTGCCAGCACCTGTTGTTATCCCGCCTGTGGCAACAATGAATGATGATGAGGAACCTGTGGCTCAGGATCCTATAGAACCTATTGCCACACATGAGGGGGAGCAACAACAGCCTCAAACAGAAAATGTGCCAATTGAGGAGGCCCCTAGAAGGTCTCAAAGAGTTAGAAAATCAGCTATTCCTGCTGATTATGAAGTGTACAACACTGAAGAATTTCAAATGGAGGATGATCCCACCTCATTTGAAGAAGCCATGAAAAGTGACCATTCATCAAAGTGGCTTGAGGCCATGGAAGATGAGATGAGATCAATGAATGCAAATAAAGTTTGGGATTTGGAGATAATTCCTAAAGGAGCCAAAACAGTAGGCTGTAAATGGGTCTACAAAACAAAACTTGACTCTCAAGGGAATATAGAGAGATATAAAGCCCGACTTGTGGCAAAAGGCTTTACACAAAGAGAAGGGATTGATTACAATGAGACCTTTTCTCCAGTCTCATGTAAGGATTCCTTCAGAATCATAATGGCATTAGTGGCACATTACGATTTGGAATTACACCAGATGGATGTAAAGACGGCATTTCTCAACGGAGACTTAGAGGAAAATGTTTACATGGCACAACCGAAAGGTTTTGTCATGGAAGGAAAAGAACGTTTGGGATGCCGCCTAAAGAAATCTATTTATGGATTAAAACAAGCTTCAAGACAGTGGTACTTGAAGTTTGATCAGACAATAAAGAATTTTGGGTTTAAAGATAATGTTGAGGACAATTGTGTCTACGCAAAGTTTAAGAATGGGAAGTTTATCTTCCTTGTCCTGTATGTGGATGATATCTTACTTGCTAGTAGTGATGTCAGTCTACTACTGGAAACAAAGAAGTTTTTGTCCTCAAAATTTGATATGAAAGATCTTGGTGAAGCTTCGTTCGTTCTAGGGATCGAGATTCACCGAGATAGAAGTAAAGGGGTATTAGGACTGTCACAAAAGGCATACATAGAAAAAGTCTTAAAGAAATTCAGTATGCACAAATGTAGTCCCTCACCTGCTCCTATAGTCAAGGGCGACAGATATGGGGATTTTCAATGCCCCAGGAACCAATATGAGATCGATCAAATGAAAGTGGTTCCATATGCTTCAGCTGTCGGAAGCTTGCAATATGCTCAAGTGTGTACGCGCCCTGACTTGGCATTTGTTACCGGGTTACTTGGCAGATTTCAGAGCAATCCTGGAATAGAACATTGGAAATTGGTAAAGAAAGTCTTACGTTATTTGCAAGGAACGAAAGGCCTCATGATGACGTATAGAAGATCTGATTCACTCCATATAGTGGGATATTCAGATTCTGATTATGCGGGAGATAATAGAAAATCCACGTCTGGATATGTGTTTACTCTCGCAGGGGGAGCTATTTCATGGAAAAGCTCAAAGCAAACCGTCACTACATCGTCCACAATGTATGCCGAGTTTGTAGCATGTTATGAGGCAACGGGGCAGGTGAACTGGCTAAAGAAGTTCATACCCGGTTTAAAGGTGGTTGACGACATCAATAGACCACTGAAATTATACTGCGATAATAATCCAGCAGTACAGTATGCTCACAACAATAGGTCAAGTGGTGCTGCCAAACACATTGACATAAAGTATTATGTTGTGAAGGATAAAGTCCGGGATCAAATGATAAGTCTTGAGCATATAAGTACCGAAAAGATGCTCGCGGATCCGCTTACAAAAGGCTTACCACCCAACGTGTTCAGAGAACATGTAGCCGGCATGGGTTTAAGGGAAAGCCTATGATTCCTGGACTATAAAGGGCCCAAAAGTTAAAGTAACTGTTTTAGATCAGAGACGTGCATTGTAGCTGTCAAATCTATCGGCGATTGACCGAGACGATGAAACATGCTCTATGCATCATCTGTGAAGAAATGAGTAAGGTTTAAAGGATTGAAGTTTAAAGTTTAAAGATAAAAGTAATAGTGAGATCAAGGGGGAGAATGTTAGATTGATCTCCTGACCAATAGGCCCAACGGCCTATTGGGCCTTGGTCTCGCGCCCTGATCGGGGGCGCCCAACCCTACATGGTTGGTGGGCCCCCGTCGCACTGCGCTATATAGAGAGGTGGGGGCCGGCGGCTCAAAGTACGAGGTTCGCCGTGAGCCGCAAACCCCACCGACAAACCCTAACCGATCTCGAGAGGGCGCGCAGCCAGCGACGGGAAGCTCCGCTGATCCTCGCCGTCGCCACTGCTACGCCCGACCGCACTGCATCGACGTCCGTGCAACCTCTACTCCATCCGTCGCTGCCCGTGTGCTGCCTCCATCACCGAACCCGCGATGGCTAGCACAACCGCGACATCATCTGGAGGCTCAGGTTCATCACCAGCCCTCTCTCCCCTATCTCCCTCTCGGTGTAGTGTTCTAGGTCTAAATGTGCATGTGTTTCATGGTTCTATGAGTTCACCGGCCTAGATCTACTCTAGTTGATCCACAGAAAGTCTACAATGACAAGCATGCACCAAAACCACACGGCCAGGGTTTACAATGGATGGTGCTTCCGTGCTACTTACTCCAGCTCTTAGATTAAGATGATTCATAAAATTGGAGTGATGCAATGTACTATAGTTTACTGCAGATGCAGGACATAAATGAAATGGGGAAACGATGACTTGGTAGCTACGTACTCCGTATAAATATTTGTTTAGTGGAGAACTTACATCCAGCGCACTAGGTGCGGCATTCCATCGAGCTTGTCTGTGGTGGGCGGCGCGCGCTCCGAGCCATGCCTGCAGGCGGAGATCCGCCGCCGTCGCGAGCTTACACCGATCAGAGGGGAAGGTTAGGACAGAAGCTAGATAGTAACAAGATGCGCTGACGGCGCAACGCAGGCACATCGTCGTTCGCCGCTCGCTGTCCCCATCCGCGGCTCCGTGAGCGCTCCTCCACAAAATGCCGTGCATGCGTGCGACTCTGGAGCGAACGTCCACTGAGGAAAGGATTGGGTTGGTGTACGGGCGAAGTCTTGTCTTGAGGCCTGAGCCCTGGAGCGCCGACCGCAGGAGTAGCGATGAAAACGGACAGAAAAAAAACCCATTTCTACTCCCATTTCTATATTTTTTTTTTGCGAAAACGGGATCGGGTTCGAAAAATGCGGGTTCGGATGCCATGGCTTCTATGTATATGTCCATTATATCTTTTCTAGCAGTGACCCTCGACTTGAAGGCAAAGCTTAGACGCAAAGACTTAAGGAAATGGGAAAATTGGTTTCGTAGCACCGAAAGAACACGGCATTCGAAAAATACCATTGAAAGTTCATCCTACCGTAAAATAACATTGAAAGTCACTGTCCGGAATCTAGCACTCTGTTAGCTGTTAACGTCGTTGGTTGGCCTCCGTCCTATCACCTCCACTTGACTCAAAAACGAGCAGCAGCCACGGGAGGATGTGGAGAACAACCTTTACGACCTACGACGGCAGCGGACATAGAGAACAACCTGTACGACAGCACCAGTAGAGCAAGGACATGCCCATGGGCCTGCTGCTGCTGAACGGCGCGACAACCGCCGGCCACGACATTGGCTGCTCGGGATGGGGCTTCATGCGGCAGCTGGTCCTCTGCACTCGCCGCCGATCATCATCACCATGCACAGCTACTCCATGAAAGAGTGGCTTACTGTCTTGTGACCCAGTCCGTCACCGCGTTCACCGAAAGGAGACGGACCTGCCGGGGATGAGTAGCTTGAGTGTCGACGTGTCGCACACCGCGTGACCGCATCCACGCTCTCTACTCTCCTGCACGTACGCCTGGAATTCCCATTCCAGCTGCAAGGTGCTACTGCAAGTCTGCAACAGCACATGGATCGTGGAGGCAATGGAGAAGGATTCCTGTGATAGATTCATATGAAATGAAAAATTAAGCACATGAATCGATGGAAAGTAAACACGAATTTGAACCAATATACTATCGAGCACGAATGGATATATGTGCAGAGGATCACTCACGTGCGCTTGAAGCTGGTCATGAATCTCAGACAGCCGACCATCGTAGCTACTGGGAGACGGCGCTGTCGCGGGCGAATCGGGGAGCGCGGCGGCTATCGCGTTACTTTGCGGCGGGGCTGCAGCAGCAGCTGTCTGTTGGGCCCGTGGGCCGTGGCCCTGATGCGAGTGCGCCACTGGATGGTATTTTCCGGATGTCATAATCTTTGAGTGCTATGAAACCAATTTTCCTGATATTGAATGGGTATTCATGCATGATTATTGCCAAATAGAATTTCTTGAAACTAGTCCCAGGGTCATACCTGAAAGGCTGAATATTGGTAACATCTTTTCCACCGTCATTTTCAGCCTTGGGTTGCAACTGACCTTTTACAAGACTGTGGGATGATCTCAAATGGCTCCGAAATGCATTTGTTCCATTGGTAGACTCACCTTTGCTTGCACCTTGGGAAGTTGCAATAACCCCACAGCTGCTCATACTTCTTGCCGTCAACCTCTACTACCATTGTCTTCTTGGTAAAATATTGCCACACAACAGATGTGTACCTTTTCTTCCTCTTTCCTGTTGACCCGGCAACCTCCTCTTCCTCAGGATCGCCATCATCAAGGGCAACTATTTCTTCAGTGCTTTAAAGTACGTTGTCCTTCCTCTTGGTTCCGAGTGTCACCTCCTACGCCACGCCACTGACAATCACTTGATTTGGATCTTCATTCTGTCCTGCTGAAGATGATGATGTTGACACACCGACTTCACTGACTTTCATCTTCTTTCCTATCAAAGAAAACAATAAAATTCTTATTAATTTGTAAACTATTCAAACTCCCCGCTAACTGCTACTGCAACTGCTACTGGCTACTTACTGCTTACGTGTAACTGTAATGGATCCGCTGCTGCTGTCTTTAATCGAAGATGGTGGTCGCGGCGGCGCTGGCAACATGGTGCCCAAACCAAGATGCTGCTCCGACGGCTTCCTCTTCCACGAGCTGGCGGCGGCACCGAGCTGGAACGACCACGATTCGACATGGTGGCTGCTACTGGAGCTGGAGGGCGGGGCTGGCCGGGCGGGGTGGACTGGCTGGCGGCGGGGGCCGCCGGGCCGGCCAGGAGCCCAGGACCTGGAGGGCGACGGCGGCGTGTCATATCCTGTACCACAGGATATGGGGCTCGATATGATGGGCTTTAGGCCTGGTACTTTTGGGCTAGCATGTTGCATAGGAGTATATATATTTACTGATAGCCATTAGAGGAGTGCGGAAGAACAGAGAAGGGGTATATAGAAATATTCAGAAACACGAACGGGTCAAAAAGATGTTCATTTTTTTTATGAATACAGGAGAGGGTTTTCCTAATTTAATTGATATAGGTCCGTGCGTTACACGGGACTATGATTTTTTGTCCACATCTAATACGGCCAATAGATATTTTTTTATGAGCACCCATTAGCCTACGTCGTTGCAGAACTTGAGCTGCAAGCATTGCTCCTTACTGAAAACAAGACACAGCTCGTCATGCTCCCGCTTAACAGCCACATAGTAGGATTCGCCTGTGGGGAATGAAGCATTGATGATAGATCGTTCCATTGTGGTCGTGTCCAGCACCAGGACGCGAACCTTCCTAGAAAATTGCATATTTGGCACCTCCATTGTTTTCGCAAAATAGCCTATAGTACGTGTGTCTCTCGTATTCCTGCCATTGCACCCTTTTTTTTCTTTTTTTCCCTATTTTCTTTTTCCTATTTTCCTTTTTTTTCCTATGGGGCTGGAGCTGAAAAGGTCGCGTCTCTTCATCTCTACGTGGCGGGCGATGCTTCCTCTTCCATACACGATGATGGTGCCCGATGCGACGCCGCCGCCAGATGCGCTGCTGCCTCTGGGCACGGCGCTGCAGGTCGACGCGCTGCCGCCTCCCGACGCGGCGCCGCCGCCGATGCGATCGCCCTTGTGAGAACCATGAAGCCCGTGCGATATACACGCGAGTTCGAGCCCATCGCAGCTAACCACAGGACAGTAGTTGGCGACGTACTGGCTTCACACGACACAAGCACCTCTCAGGCTCTGCTTCCATTTCTAGGAGGACGTAGTCGACGCAGACTCTGCAGATGTGGGCGGAGGTGAGCAGATGATCCCAACACATACTCCATAGACATGGGTGGACAGGAGATTGAATTAGCAAGCGACAATAACTCTTTACCTTTTAGGCCTTTATGTGATTGCTTTGTTTTTGAATTAACTAACACTTAGTCCGTACGTAATTGCTTTTGTTTTGGGCATGTACGTGATTGCTTTGGGCGAGTTGGTTGCGTTCATCTAAATAATTGGCGAAGTGGCTGCATGTTGCGGACTCTATTCCGATGTGGACACGTAGCGGGGCACACGACGATAACACTACGTGCGGTGTGTCCGACACGGTGTCGAAGTCGGCCTATAGGCAGCTAGCAGGGTTTGATCTACGGTTCATGTCACCATTTGATCGATTAGGCAAGGGCGGAGCACAACCACGAGTATAGGAAATGTTTCACTAATCATAAAAAATAATTTGTACAGGTCGAAATTTTGAAAAATTTAGGAAAAAAAATGATGTATTTCCACTTGGCGCAGAAAACACCAATACAAATCTAATAAAGAAGAATGTAACAGAACATGCTCAGTGCAAATTTTGCAGCAACCTCCACGAAGAAGATGGAAGATGCAGGCCACGTCATGTCAGGCACACGACGATAACACTGCGTGCGGTGTGTCCGACACGGTGTCGAAGTCGGCCGATAGGCAGAGGGAGTGAAGCGATTGATTATTAGCACATGACGATGACATTAGTTATTTTTTAGGTGTATAGAGAAATACAAGGCTTTACAACAGGGTTCACCATACAAAGAAGGTAATAAAGAAAATGAGCAAAATTACACATAGCCTTCTAACCATTGACTAATATGGGGGTTCATAACTAGCTTTTGCTCTAAGGATAACTTGAGCAAATTTCTTCTTGAAGATAGCCTTGCATCGTTGCAGAGATGGCTGAATGCCCCTGAAGATAAGGTAATTACTCACTGACCAAATACTCCAACACATTGTGATGAGAATCTCCAAAGCAAATGGACAGTGTAGCTGAGCTCTGTACATAGTGATTACCACAAATGGATCATCAGACTGTGGAGGCAGTAGGCCCCAGCTTGCCCAACAGATCTATGCAGAAGGACAACTAAGAAACAGATGCATGACAGATTCCTCAACCGGTGATGTAAGGAAGGTGTTCATCCACGGGTTGTCAAACGGCGGCCTGGAGGCAGAGCCCTGCGTGGCACTCTGCGCCCATGCGACTGTGACTAGAGCATAGTTGTTAGGACCGGACTGGACATGGAACCAGCGAGGCTATCGATTCACTGGTTCACTGGTCCAACAATTAAGAACAGGTTGAACCACCGGTTCAATAGATTTGGACCGAATAAATTGAACCGCCCATAAATACTTCGAATCGGTGCAATATAATGATATATAACATATAATTTTTATCTAAAAACGATAATTAGTAGCTGGATATGTCTTAATTTAATTAACAAATTCTAATTTTTTGGTACTATAGAGTTGTTTTACATGATACACAAAAAATGTGCATGAAAAGATAATATATGGAGCATTTACAATTTGGTGCAAAAAGGATTCAAAAAATAATTCAAATATTAACCGTTGCAAAACAATCTCAAATGCTGAAATAGTATGTACCATTGAGAACAGCTCTTCGAGAGAAAAAGTTCAAAATTTTTGAAATGAAAAAGTTTGAAGTAAACAGCATACATGAAAGGCTCCAAGCGCCCACGGACCAGGATCGAGTGCAGTAGCTACTACTACTGCAACATAAGCAGTAGCAGCATCTCAGCCGTCTAAGAAACCATCAATGGCTAAGATCAAATCTTTTTCTTTCCCATTCTTTCTCCCTCAAGTGCTCTCAGTCTCTGGGGTTTTTTTTTGAGACGAAAGGTAGCGAGCAGCGAAGAGTTTAACTGGAAAAATTATTTTCACTTATGGAAAAACAATTTATTTTTTCATGTGAGAAAAAGAATTTATTTTCACTTGAGCATATATGTTGAGAAATTATTACATAGAAACATATTACTTTATGGACCATAAATTCAGATTTTTAAAATATTTCATGGCAACACGGCTGAGATGCTGTTGCTGCTTATGTTGCACTACTGCACTCGATCCTGCTCCCCCACGAACCAGCCGCAGGCTGCCAGCAGCAGCTAGCGGGCCCAGCAGCAGGTGCACAGGCGGGGAGCACGCACACGGCACCACCTGCAGACGGCAGTTAAGACCGGAGCGGTTCACTAGGAACCGGCCGGTTTCGGTTTCATAAAAAAACTGACAGATTTTTACGGTCCAAATGATTGACTTTTAAAATATGCCAAACCAAAGATTTGACGAACCATGATTTTGGCTATTATTTGGTTGACTACAAAAACTTGTCAACCTCCCACATTTGCCTTTGCCAAATCCATAGCAATTTTTTTACCTAGTTTTGGCATGGCAAATTTTAGTCGTAAATTAATTAGGTTAAAGCAAACCGAACCATTGTAGTCTTTAGTTCGGTCTTTTACCGGTCCGGGCCGGTCCTAATAACCATGGACTGGAGTTGAGAGCCTAGGAGTTTAGAGACCTACGTTTTCTTTAGATGGGCTAGTGTTGGGCCTTTGGGACAAATACAAGGCAAGCTTTGATGGGCCTGTCTGGAATCCGGGTAAAATCCAGAAAAATTCTGACCAAATACAGAATTCCACAAATACGGATGGAAAAAACGTCATTTCTACTTCCGTTCAGATTCCGAGACCTTCCGTCCCGTTTCTGGATTTTTCCGGCAATATAGAAACGGTCAGGTCAAATGTAGAAAAACACGGGACGGAAAAATTGACGTCCATTTTCAACGCTGCGTCCAGAGTTTTGCAATCGTTAACTACGTCGAGAACTTCAGAAACAAGACGATCACCCAACAAATCCCAAAACCTTTTAAAAAGCACCGCACAAAACCAGATTTTTTTTTACTTACAAAGTCCTATAGATGTGACGGAAAGTTTTTCATTCACAGTATAAAATTATGCAAGTACAAGTTTCAAATTATTAAGTAGAAATATTTTAAATCTGCCAGCGGAAAGCTGTGACGGATACATAGGCAGTCGGCAGTAGGCACGATGATCGTCTTAGTTGGAAGGTTTTATCATATTCGTTTACGTCTCCGCGCGTGCACAGGGGAGAATCAGCGCAATGGGTGCGGTGGACAGTGGAGTCGGAGTCGGAGTCGGAGTCGGAGTGAAGATTCGACTCCGACTTGGGGTCGATGTCGATCACGATCAGGTGCGCACCAAAATCAGCTGAGCCCCGCCGACCTTGCATTGCTTCACCCTCACGCGCTATAAATCCCGAGCACCCCCACTGCTTCCTCCCAATCCAATCTCGCACGTATTTGCAGCTCTCCCCTAGTCCCTTGCTTCTTGGATCGCGTCTGCCATCAAAGCGCGTCCGATCGATGGCTTGCTCGGTCATCCCGATGATGCCTCACCAGATGTTCTGCCCGGCAGGCAGTGCTGCTCCGCCGCACCAGAGGAAGAGGGCCTCCGAGCCTGTAGCGGCTCCACCGCCGGTACCAGAGGAGCTGCGGCTGTCGGACCTCGATTGGATCGGCGACCTCGGCGAGGGCGGCTTCGCCAGAGTCTGCAAGGCACGCCACTGCCGCACCGGCGCGGTCTTCGCGCTCAAGCTGTCGTTCGACCCGGACCCGCTCGTCGCGGAGGAGGAGGCCAAGGTTCTCGCCCGCGCCGCGGGGGCGCCGCACGTCGTCGACTTCCACGCCCTGCTCCGCGGGCCCGGCGGCAAGGCCGCGTTCGTGCTCGAGTACATGGACGCTGGATCCCTCGGCCGTCTCCTGCTCCTGCGGCGACGCAGGGGGCTGGGAGGAATCCCGGAGGCAGCGCTCGCCGAGGTGGCCGCGCAGTGCGTCGTGGCGCTGGCCCAGCTCCACTCCCGCGGCGTCGCGCACCTCGACGTGAAGCCGGACAACCTCCTCGCCAACGCCCGCGGGGAGATCAAGATCAGCGACTTCAACCTCTCCAGGATCCTCTACGGCGGCTCCGGCGAGCGCCTCCTGGTCCCCATCACCGGTGGCACAATGGTCTACTTCAGCCCCGAGCGGTTCGCGCCCAATGCGCACGCCGGGCCGCACGGCGCCATGGCGGCCGATGTCTGGGGCCTCGGCGTCACCGTCCTGGAGCTCTTCTTGGGGCGACGACCCCTCCTGCCCGGAGTAGACAAGGCGTCCGTTGAGCAGATAAAGCAGGCGATCTGCGATGGGGAGCCTCCGTCCGTGCCGGAGGATGCAGAGGTGTCGGCAGAGCTGCGCCGGTTCGTGGCGGCGTGCCTGCAGAAGGAGCCGACGCGGCGCGCCACGGTGCCACAGCTGCTCTCACACCCGTTCCTTACGCGGCGCGACGTCGAGGCGTCAAGGCGCGCGCTGCAGGAGATCATCGTCGAGACTGTAGTGTAGCCTGTAGTAGGAGCTTAGGTAGGTCATCGAGGAGAAGCAGCTGATGCTGCTGATCTGTGTGTAACGTCGTGACTATTGACATTAACTCCCCCTCTTCCCAGATTTGGCTGTACTTTACAGCTCGGAGATTATTGTATTTTACAATTTGGATGCAATTTTTTTTTGCAGCAACTAAGACCTCGATGCATATGCTTTTCTGTGTGCTTAAGGTTTCTTGATCGACTTTTTTTTTTTTTTGAAACGAATGGTCGACTTGTTAGTTTCCTGGGTGAGAACGCTAGAATGGGTGGAGGCGCCAGTGCCTGACTGCCTGTTTGGCTGTTTACCGCGCTGTTGGCCTGCGGTGGGCGACACATGGATTGGCTGCCAAAGTGTTCGATGTTCGTGCACTATATTCTTCATCTGTGATGGTTTTTTCATTGTGACTGGAGTTTAGACGATAAAGGGAAGACTGCCATGTGTTCTGAAAAGTTTCAAATCTATTGAGCTGAACCAGATACTTACTCCCTCCGTTTCAAATTATAACTCGCTTTGACTTTTTTGATATATCCATGTTACTATGCATCTAGATATAATAATATGTCTAGATATATACTAAAATGAATGAAACAAAAAAAAGTCAAAGCGACTTATAATTTGGAACGGAGGGAGTACTTGAGACTTCAGTGCGAAGATTAGAGCACGAGAACTTAATTCTGAGACTTTGTGTATTTCATTCATCCTTTCAGGGAGGCGAATTGCATGATATCTGAACTTTGATGTGAAGAACTCCTCAAGAAGCCACTGAATCGTGCATTGGCTTGGTATACACTCGCCAACTGATCGCTGGTCGTTGCTCTCGTTAATTGCTTGGCAGGCATGGCGATGGAGGTGGACAAGGGCACCATGATTGTGCTGGGCCGCTTCGATGCCAAGTTGTTGCGAGGCCACTGCTGCGTGGTCACTATTGGAACCCATGGTGACCACCGAGTTCCTGATTGCTGGGCCACTTCGATGCCAAGAAGCTATGGGGCCACTGCTGCAAGGTCACTGTTGGAACCGATAGTGACCACCGAATTCTCGATCTTAGAGCTAGCTTGCTCGTTACCACAAGCCTTCACTCTCCACAGGTCTCAGGTCCACTGAAGCTGCAACACATAAGGCCATGGGTCTTACTAAACCCAAAAAATAGCCTGATAGGTTGGACTACCCCCACCATCGATATCCGATTCTGATGTGGGACTAGCTGGCTTGCTCGTTACCACGAGCCTTCACTCCCCACAGGTCTCAGATCCACTGGAGCTGCAACATATAAGGCCATGGGCCTTACTCAACCCAAAAGATGGCCTGATAGGTTGGACTACCCCCACCATCGATATCTGATTCCGATGTGGGACTAAACCCCAACAATCACCCTGCTACCACATATTATAAGGCCATGGGTCTTACTCAACCCAAAAGATAGCCTGATAGGTTGGACTACCCCCACCTTATATGTTGGGCTACCCCCACCTTATATGTTGGGCTCCCCCACCATCGATATCCCATGTGGGACTAAACCCCCAACAATCTCTCTCGTAGTCACACATCGGGGTGCCCCCGCTATGATGTGACACTTGACATTTTTATCGGGTTTAGCTTTTCTGACCTTGGGCGGCTCTGTTACCAATTGTTGGAACCAGTGGTGACTACCGAGTTCTCGATCTTGGAGCTATCTTGCTCGTTACCACGAGCCTTCACTCCCCACATGTCCTAGGTCCGCTGGAGCTACAACATATAAGGCCATGTGCCTTACTCAACCCAAAATACTAACCTGATTGGTTGGACTACCCCCACCTTATATGTTGTGCTCCCCCACCATCGATATCCGATTACCCCCACCTTATATGTTGTTCTCCCCCACCATCGATATCCGATGTGGGACTAGACCCCAACAATCTCCCCCATAGTCACACATCATGGTGCCCCCGCCATGATGTGACGCTCAAGATTTTTATCGGGTTTAGCTTTTCTAACCTTGGGCGGCTCCGATACTAATTATTGAAACCGGTGGTGACCACCGAGTTATCGATCTTGGAGCTGGCCCAGCTCGTTACCACAAGACTGTGGCCCGTTACCCATGAGCTTGCTCCCATAGGTTCCAGGTCCACCAGAGCTGACAATATATAAGGTCTTGGGCCTAAGTCAACCCAAAGACTAGCCTGATAGGTTGGACTGTCCCCGTCTTATATGTTGTGCTCCCCACCATAGATATATGATGTGGGACTAAACCCCAACAATCTCCCCCGTAGTCACACATCGGACCCAACACTACTACATATTGATATTTCACTGTCGTAACGATAGAAGCGACAGTGTTATATGTCCACTGTCGGTTGGACCAATAGCGAGGCCTCCTAAGGAAAAAACTGGCAGTTGAAACTTCTACCACCGATAGGTTAACAATAGATTAGGCCGTGGTATTTTCTCAGTCGTATGAAAAGCCGAGCCGACTATGATACGTGTTATGGCTGTCGACCCTCCATGATTGTTTGGTCTATCGGCGGTGAAGTCAGCATGAGTTATTTCCCAACTACGCCCACAACACAGTTGCATCACCATTACTTACACTTCTCCATCTTCAAGGTTGGCCTATTTAACCAGGGTCTGGATGCACCTCTTGGGCTCAATTCACACACTCTTGAATCCACACACTTGTGAGCTACTATATCTTTCCTCATCACCAAGAAGTGCTTTGTCTTCATCCTGCACCTCTCATGGCCACTTTTCCACTCCTAGGATCTCAAAGCCTGCTAGTAGATAGCGGGAGATAATCTGCATGAGTACATCCACCATTTTTCCAAGCAGTGCAATGAGCTTCATGACATCATGGATGCGGACGTGATTGGAGCATTCATCTCCGGCATGACCAATGAAGCACTCGTCCATGAGCTCAGACACAACAAACCACGAATGAGGCTAAGGACCGCCATCAGCGAGGGAAAGACCAGAAGGACAGCTGGAGGCATCGTGACAACAAGTTTGTCACGGCGGTCGATAGGGTCCACAAGCAGAAGACTAGCAAACTCAACCATGTTAGTTTTGACAAGATAGTCAAGTTATCATGCCGCAACCATGGCTACCCAGTCAAACACACCCTTGAAGATTGCGACCCCACCAAATGTTATTTCAAGGACAACTACAAGGCAACCGGCATGGGCGCACTGTTCAGATTCACCGGCGATGAGGGAAAAAGGGATGCGTATCCCGACCAAAAAAGGGTGCCTCATGATCATTGGTGGGATGGTGGTGCACAAGTCCAAATGCCGGTAAAACATCACGGACAAGGAGGTCAACGCGGCCACCCTAGGCGACGCTGTCCTGGCTTTCCTAAAATGGTCAAAGATTGCGATCACTTTTGATAGAAAGGATCACCCCGACCACATTCCGCTGCCAAGACATTTTCCCCTTGTCGTCGACCCAATCATCGGCAAGACCCGCCTACTCATGTCCTCATGGATAACAAGAGCGGTCTCAACCTCCTCTACACTAAGACCTACGATGCAATGGGATTATCGTGAGTGGCGATGCGGCCATCTGGTGCTCTGTTCCATGGAGTCATATCGGGACTTCAGGCCATTCCCCTCAGGCAGGTTGACCTAAAGAAAAGAGGTCGACGGAGGGCACGATGCCGCTGGATCTATCCTACGACACTTCGGTCATGAAAATGGAGTTAAACTAGGCTAAGCCTCATGGGTCGATCCCCAAGCAAGGTCATGTGACTACAACATTCGAACGATCAGATCAATGGCAAGCACAACAAGACGGTGGTGCACAAAAGAAAAGAAATCAAGAAACACAAGCTGAGAAGATTTCTTTATTAAAAGGCCCTAGGTACAACCTAAGGCCCTTGGCCACCATCGCAGAGGATGTCCTCCACATTCATGGTGGCCACGATGGTGACCGTGGCGGTGACAAAGTCACCGACTAGCTTGGCCCACTCTGCCAGCCCGGCATGGCCTAGGAACCCTGGCTCCACCCCACAGAAGTCCTGGCTGGTGCGGAGCTACATGGCGGCGAGGGTGACTCCGGCTCCCTACCAAATTCCAGCCACCATAGCCCGCTCATGGTCCTCCATCAGGAAAAACTCCTAGAGGTGGGCTTCCTCCGTCTTGTGGCGAGAGGCCGCCAGCTGCTCCTCCAGCGCTAGCAACAAGGAGACGAGAAGATCAGAAGCTGCGGATGTCAGATAGGACAAGACAAAGAGAACCCTCACCCACGATATAGGCATGTGCATCGACGGTCATCGCCTGCATGGCAGCATTCTCCCTCTCTGAATTGGTGAGCGCCACCCCGACAGCATTGAGGCAACGCTCCTGCTAACCCACCTCGTAGGTGGCGTCGGAGTGGCGCTAGCGGGCCTCATCCACTGCACGGACGAGCTCGTGGAACTCTCGTCGGTCATCTAAGGAAGACGATGAGAAGGAGGATGAACTCGACCCCGCTGTCGATGGGGTCATGGCACAGGGGGCACTAGCGGCTCCTCTAGATGCGGCATGGGAAACGGCCCTAGAAGCATCACCGATCAGCGCAGGTCAATCGTAATCTCACAACATTACTTGAAAACTTAGCCTTGCCCGCATAGGTAGGATCGGAGACGTGGGGTCAGCCCTTCGGCCTCTGGTGACTCCTCTTGAGGACACTTGCCGTGATCCATCTCGGTGGGTAGAGAAGAGGTTTCAAGTGCGCAAGAACGAGAATGAGGAAGTGGCGGAGTAGGTGACCTGAAGCGAATGCGTCCCTCGCCGTACCACTCTAGGGTATTTATAACCGCAACGAACACCTAAGGCAGGTGAAGCAATTGGAAGGAAGGCGGAGCGATGGTTGCCCACACAGCAGTGCAAACCAAGTAAGCCTTACGCATTCCTATTTTTTCATACCATTTTGATTTATGCACCCGCGTTTTGTGGTGCACGACTGCTCACAGGTGGGCGCCATTAAGCCACGATGTGACTGGCAAGGCCAACCGCCCACCGAATCTATGTGCAGAATAACCCACCACTGTAGCTTTGCCTCGATATCATGTAGACAACACTTGTCTTGTTGGAGCGCAAAATAGCAGCGATGGAGGATGTGGCCACCGAGGCCTAGGCGCAGCTCACTAGTAAGTCATATTGCACACGATCTTGCTCTTTTACTTCGTGCGATGTGATGTTGTGTGTTTAGTTGTAGGGTTTTCCTATCACCTTTTCAGCCGTCGAGGAGCAGCTCAATGCCACGTAGGCTGAGGCAGCGGAGTTGCATCGGTGAAAGGTCCTAATATGGCTAGAGGGTGTGAATAGCCTATTTAAAAATCTACAAGATCACTAGAGCAATTTGATTAGTATGACAAATAGCGAAATGCAAACTTGCTCTAGCTCTACATGGGTTGCAATCCACCTATCCAACAATTCTAGTTACTATAATCACTAGGCACACAAATGGCTAAGTCACTACTCACTAAGAGCTCTCACACTTGCTACACTAAAGAACTCTACTAGATGATTGTAAGCTACAAAGCAAGCTCTCAATTCTAGCTACACTAAAGAGCTTGCTACAGCTAGTTTGCGGGAATGTAAATGAGTGAGTAAGGTGATTATACCGCCGTGTAGAGGAGTGAACCAATCACAAGATGAATACCAATTCAATCGCTAGGAGAATACCAAAGGGTAAGAGACAACCAATTTTTCTCTCGAGGTTCACGTGCTTGCCAGCACGCTAGTCCCCATTGTGTCGACCAACTGATATGATGCGAGGTCCCGATCTTCATGACGTAGGATCAATCACCAGATAACTAGCTGAACAACAGCCGGATAACTTGTTGTAGGCAGCGATAACTAGTGCAACCTAGCAAATAAAACTCGAAGCCAACCACCGTCTTTAACTGGCAACCTGAATCGAGGATTCGCCCAACCACACTCTCAAGAAACCAACCAACACAACCTACAATCAATCAAGGTAAACATCAAAGGGAGTAGGAGCACCAATTGGGAGCGAATGAAGCCATCATTTCTATAAATCCCACGAAGGAAATCACAAGAGCAAAGGGGTAGAGATCACTCTCAATATTTGTTAGCACACAGCTGAACAAAGGGGGGTTCTGTATTTCGATTATCAAAAGTCTTTCTTTTACTTATGAGTACATGGATATTTATACTAGGAATAGCCCTCCTAGATAGGTATAAACACGAAAAGGAAAAGAAAGGGTAGGCTATGTGAACAAGCTTCCGTGAAATGAGTTTCTGAGTAGTTTCCACATGGCTGTTGGTCTTCTACACAGTCTTTAGTGTTTTGGCAATAACTCCATCTTGAAAAATCCAAATGATGTGTTGTTGGTTGCATTGGAAATCTAACTTGATAAGATTTCACACCATGTATAGCATGGAACACGAAACATTGTAGAATGGTACAGTTTAATATGAGAAGTACCAATATCATATCCTGAGAAGACTGTTAACCCTCTGAGCAGTATGCACTAAAACTAGTTGGATCTGGTCGGCCTTGAAGCATTAAAAACTAGATTTCACAAGCTTTCCAAAAAGTCCTCATTGACCTCCATAGCCTTCGGGAATAAAAAGTTATGATATTTTCTTCTTGACAGTTCTATCAGTTTCAAGAGATCTAACCAGTATGTACTAAGCTAGTCAGATTTCATTAGTTAGAAGTCCAAACTGGTCAGCGTTAGCATCATTGGAAAGTAGACTCGACAAGCTTTCCAAAATGTGCTCATTCACCTTCATAGCCTCTGGAAATCAAAAGTTATGAATATTTCTTTCCGACTATTCTGCAGGACTAGTCTGGTTCGAGTGTGGTTCTTCTCTATGGTCATCACCTTGTGTGTTCTTGCTATTCTCTTTAGTGAACCTGAGCAACAACAACGTGCATGACTTAGGCAGTATATAATTCTCATTAATATTAAATTGAACTTCATAAAGTAGCGCGTTCACCTCTTGTTGTAGCTTCTTTACTCGACTACGTGTAATTGGGCCACCAAAGGCTTGTGCTGGTGTCGATGTAGGTGATACTTGAGTTGGTTTTACTTGAATTGGAGGTTGTAACATGTTGGTTGATGACGTGGTCATATCATCCTCCCCCTCTTGAAAAGGAGTCATCCTTGACTCTAAAGTGTCTTCTCTTATGAATGGCGATAAGTCAGCAACATTGAAGGTCGTACTCACACCATAGCTTGCTGGAAGATCTATCTTGTATGCATTATCATTGATCTTTGCAAGAACACAAAATGGTCCATCTCCTCGAGGCAACAATTTGGATTTGCGCTTATCAGGGAAGCGATCCTTGTGCAAATGTATCCACACCAAGTCCCCTGGTTCGAATAACACTTTCTTCCTATGTTTGTTCATACTTGTAGCCTTGCGTTTAGCACTTAGTTCGATTGCTTCTTTGTTCTTCTCATGTATCTTCTTTACATATGCAGCACGCTTGGAAGCTTCTATGTTGATTCTCTCCTGCAATGGAGGGGGCAACAAATCGATCGGAGCAATAGGTTTGAAACCATATATGATTTCAAAAGGACACAAGTTAGTGGTAGAGTGTACTGCCCTGTTATAAACAAACTCCACATGTGGCAAGCAATCCTCCCAAATCTTCAAGTTCTTTTTTACCATGGTTCGCAGCAACATTGACAATGTACAATTCACCACCTCAATTTATCTGTCGGTTTGAGGGTGACAAGTTGTTGAGAACAAGAGCTTGGTTCCAAGTTTAGCCCATAATGTTTTCCAAAAGTAGCTCATGAACTTGACATCACGATCAGACACAATGGTCCTAGGCATCCCATGTAGCCTCACAATTTCCCTAAAAAATAAATTAGCAACATGTGAAGCATCATCGCTCTTGTTGCAGGGGATAAAATGAGCCATCTTTGAAAATCTATCAACCACAACGAATATAGAATCCTTTCCTCTCTGAGTTCTAGGTAACCCTAAAATAAAATCCATGCTGATGTCTTCCCAAGGAATGTTAGGAGCAGGTAAGGGAGTGTATAAGCCATGAGGATTTAGTTTTGACTTAGCTTTGTGACAGGTGATGCATCGTTCCACAAATCTGATGACATCTCTCCTCATCTTAGGCCAATAGAAATGATCACCTAGCAGTTCGTATGTTTTCTTCTATCCAAAATGACATGTTAATCCACCTCTATGTGATTCCTAGAACAAAAACAATCTAACAGAAGAATTTGGAACTCAAAGCTTGTTAGCTCTAAACAGAAATCCATCATGTATGTGATATTTTTCCCAACCTTTTCCATCTTTACAATGATTATACGGTTCTGAAAATTCAGGATCATTATTATACAAACCTTTCAAACTTTCGAGACCCAACACCTTGACCTCGAGTTGATTTAACAACACACTCTTTCGAGACAAAGCATTAGCAACCACATTGTCCTTACCTTTCTTATATTTCACAATGTATGGAAATGTTTTGATGAACTCAACCCACTTGGCATGGCAATGGTTCAGCTTAGCTTGTCCCTTCAAGTACTTCAAAGCTTCATGATCGGAATGAATAACAAACTCCTTCGGCCATAAGTAGTGCTGCCATGTCTCAAGTACACGCACCAAAGCATATAATTCTTTGTCATACACAGAATAATTTAATTGGGCACCTCCCAATTTTTCACTAAAATATGCTACTGGTTTTCCTTGTTGCATTAAAACTCCTCCTATCCCAATTCCACTAGCATCACATTCTACTTCAAAAGTTTTAGTGAAATCAGGAAGAATAAGTAATGGTGCTTCAGTCAAACGTTTCTTTAATTCTTGAAAAGCAGTTTCTTGTGAGCTCCCCATTTAAAATCAACCCCTTTCTTTATCAATTCATTCAAAGGAGCAGTGATGGTACTGAAATCTCTCACAAATCTCCTATAAAAACCAGCAAGGCCATGAAAACTTCTTACTTGACTTACATTCGTAGGAGCTGGCCAATCCTTGATGGCTTTGACCTTTGATTCATCTACTTCTATGCCCTTTCCTGATACAACAAAGCCAAGAAACACAACATGGTCTGTGCAAAAACTGCACTTCTCAAGATTAGCAAATAATTTCTCCTTTCTAAGCTCATCCAAGACTTGCCGAATGTGTTTCATATGCTCTCCAACAGACTTGCTGTAAATTAGAATATCATCAAAGTAGACAACAACAAATTTTCCAATGAAAGCTCGTAGGACATGGTTCATTAATCTCATGAAAGTACTAGGGGCATTAGTCAAACCAAAAGGCATAACTAACCATTCATACAACCCTAATTTAGTTTTAAATGTAGTTTTCCATTCATCTCCCACTTTCATTCTAATTTGATGGTAACCACTTCTTAAGTCAATTTTAGTAAATATTATGGAACCACTCAATTCATCAAGCATATCATCTAACCGTGGAATAGGATGACGATAGCAAACAGTGATATTATTTATAGCTCTACAGTCAACACACATCCTCCAAGAACCATCCTTTTTAGGCACTAATATCACAGGAACAGCACAAGGACTTAAGCTTTCACAAACAAAACCTTTATCAAGAAGTTCTTGTACTTGCCTTTGTATTTCTTTTGTTTCTTCAGGATTGGTGTGGTATGGTGGATGGTTAGGGAGTGCAGCCCCTGGAATGAGATCAATTTGATGTTCAATTCCATGAATGGGAGGTAGTCCAGCCGATGTTTCTTTTGGAAAAATGTCTTCATAGTCCTACAAAAGATGAGACACAACACTAGGAAGAGAGGTGATATCATTAGGTGAAATTAAAATGTTTTTGCACATAAGTACAAAGAGCACTTGATCTAGGTTGTTCCTCACTTCTCTTAGCTTAGATTTTGTGGCTAGCATAACTAGATGCTCTCCCTCTCCTTTCTTTTTATCTCTCAAATTTGGATTGTGGCACTCACTCACCTAATTGTGGATGGCACTCAATTTCTTTTGCTCTTCTCTTCCTTCACTTGCCAGACTAATTTTAGTTTGCTTTTGTAAGTGCTCAGCCATGATTTGTTGAGGCGTCATAGGCTTGAGTATAATCTTCTTTCCTTTCAAATCTAGTGTGTACAGATTTGTTCTCCCACAATGCTGAGTATATCGATCATATTGCCAAGGTCTTCCAAGCAGCAAGTGGCACATAGACATCGGTGCCACATCACACTCTACTATGTCAACATATTCACCAATTTTGAATGGAACCTTTACTCTATAACCAATCTTGATATCTCCTGAATTATTCAACCATTGGACATGATATGGATGAGGGTGTCGTTGTAGTTTCAAACCATGCTTGTCAACCATCTCACGACTAGCAAGATTATGGCAGCTCCCGCCATCAATGGTCACCTTGACTACCTTATCTTGCACTTTAGCTCTGGTTTGAAAAAAGATTATGTCGCTGTCCATTTTCAGCTTCCTTCATTTGAACGCTCAAAATTTGAGCCACCACAAGAGCAGCACCTTGCTCAAATTCACATCTAGTATGTTCCTCATCTTCACGAGCCTCATCATCATACTCTTCCTCAACTTCCTCTTCACTAGCTGATTCATATTCTCCATTGTCTTTCACAATGATCACACGATTATTCGGACACTCCTTGATTACATGCCCATGACCTCCACACTTGAAGCATTGAATCCCACTACTCTTGGCTGTAGAACCCACTGGAGTAGTGGTGGATGTTGATGGTTTAGAGCTCATGCCTTGGGCAACAGCATTCTTCCCTCTAAAAACACCATGCACATTAGAACGTAAGTCTCCACTTGAGCTTTTCGCTGATGAGGGTGCAGCAGTAAACCTTGAGATTGACTTGCCTCCTCCTGACATAGTCCTCGTGCCATATGACAAGGGCTTGTTGTTCTTAGCATCTTGCTGCAATTGACGTTCAGCTTTAGTTGCTTGATGTACCAAATCAATAAGATGACGGTATGGCTGAAACTCAACAATGCACTGGATATTGCGATGTAACCCAGCCATGAAACGTGCAATAGTTTGCTCTTCATCTCCATACACATTGGCTCTAATCATAGCCTTCTCCATCTCTTTATAATACTCCTCAACAGAGAGGCCTTGCTTTAGATTCTGCAATTTACCAAAAAGATCACGCCGATAGTGCTTCGGCACAAAATGAATTCTCATTTCTTGCTTCATCTCATCCCATGTTGCAATAGGGTTTTCTCCATCTTCTTCTCGATCATGCAGAAGTCGTTCCCACCATGTCAGAGCATATCCATCAAACTCAAGAGATGCCATGGCTAATTTCTTCTCCTCTAAATAATTATGCAAGCAAAATATCTTGTCCACCTTCAGCTCCCAAGTGAAGTAAGCTTTAGGATCAGATCCTCCATCAAATTTTGGCACGGTAAATTTCAGTTTGCCAAACCTCTCCTCATGGTTGCCTCTTCTATAACGTCAGCGACCACCATGATATTGGGAATGATTATCTTCATCCACATCTTTAGATTCATCATTGTCATCATTTCTTCGACCTCGTCCTCTTCCTCTACCATGTGCAGCACCTTGGTTTCTCCTTTCTTGTTCTCTTGCTCTTGTAGCAGTAGCTCTTCCATCACTATCTTCTCCATCTTCACCATGGTTGCTTGTACCATCATGAGGTTGACCACGCCCTCTGATTTCAGTCAAAAGAGCCTGAAGATCTCGGCTCAACCGATCTTGCTTCTCTTCCATGCTTTGCCAGAGTTCATTAAATTGTGCCATAGTAACACAATCTTCTATCTCAACATCACCCATCTCCTGTGTAAGGTTAGCTAAATACGAACAATAGGTATTTATGGAATATATAAAAAAATTTGGTAGCTCTCACAACCTCACCTCTCGTACCAACCGAAGCTCTTATGAAGTCCCTTCGGGTTATAGGAAAAACAGCGTGTGGTGGTAACGAAAGTGATGGCTAGGCGAATACAAGACCAGAGAGTACCGATTATGATGGCTTGTATGTGGAGCTTGGTAGGGAGTGATACACAGGAATGCAATCTAAAATCTAGTTGTTGTAAAGTTAAATAACAATCCAAACTAGAAGTTCTCTGCCTAGTGCTGACCACACGCGCAAAGAGATTTCGGATTTGATGCAAACAAGGAGTATGATTGGGATGCAAGTGTTGCGATCAGACCCAACCAAAATTTGCACCAAACAAAGATAGCAAATTGGTTACTCACTTGATATGAAAAACTTTCAGCACTTGTGCACATAAACCAACTGATCTTCAACTTTTCTTTCACAACTTTTCTTAACTCTTTTTTTGTTGCACTTTTTTTATATAGAACTAAACACAGGGATCAGATATAACACTTGCTCACTTTATGATAGAAACAAAAGTAACTAGTAGCTATAATTTGACAGGATCAAAGTTTACACGAAGGAGATGATATGGGTTTTAGATTTTTTTGTGGGACTTTTCAGATATATGAAAGAGGCACAAAGGACACATGAAGGAAAAATATGATCAGCAACTAAAACAAGACTCTAATGGACTGAAACTTAACAAAACTCACTAAAATAACAGATTGAAACAAAGGGCTATGGCAAATATTTTTGTGGCTTTTTAGTGGATAGGACGAACACAAAATATATGTAGCTAAGGGTAAAGAATCCTACCATGGTAACAAAAGCTCTGATACCAGATGATACGATGCGAGGTCCCAATCTTCACGACGTAGGATCAATCACCAGATAACTAGTTGAAGAATAGCCGAATAATTTATAGCAGGCAGCGATAACTAGTGCAACCTGGCAAATAAAACTTGAAGCCAACCACCGTCTTTAACTGGCAACCTGAATCGAGGAGCAGTAAACCTTAAGATTGACTTGCCTCCTCCTGACATAGTCCTCGTGCGATATGACAAGGGCTTGTTGTTCTTAGCATCTTGCTGCAATTGACGTTCAGCTTTAGTTGCTTGATGTACCAAATCAATAAGATGACGGTATGGCTGAAACTCAACAATGCGCTGGATGTTGCGATGTAACCCAGCCATGAAATGTGCAATAGTTTGCTCTTCATCTCCATACACATTGGCTCTAATCATAGCCTTCTCCATCTCTTTATAATACTCCTCAACAGAGAGGCCTTGCTTTAGATTCTGCAATTTACCAAAAAGATCACGCCGATAGTGCTTCGACACAAAATGAATTCTCATTTCTTGCTTCATCTCATCCCATGTTGCAATAGGGTTTTCTCCATCTTCTTCTCGATCATGCAGAAGTCGTTCCCACCATATCAGAGCATATCCTAAGAAGACTGTTAACCCTCTGAGTAGTCTGCACTAAAACTAGTTGGATCTAGTCGGCCTTGAAGCATTAGAAACTAGATTTCACAAGCTTTCCAAAAATTCCTCATTGACCTCCATGGCCTTCGGGAATAAAAAGTTATGATATTTTCTTCTTGACAGTTCTGTCAGTTTCAAGAGGTCTGACTAGTATGTACTAAGCTAGTTGGATTTCATTAGTTAGAAGTCCAAACTGGTCGGCATTAGCATCATTGGAAGGTAGACTCGACAAGATTTCCAAAATGTGCTCATTCACCTTCATAGCCTCTTGAAATCAAAAGTTATGAATATTTATTTCTGACTGTTCTGCAGGACTGGTCTGGTTCGAGTGTGGTTCTTCTCTGTAGTCATCACCTTGTGTGTTCTTGCCATTCTCTTTAGTGAACCCGAGCACCAACAATGTGCATGACTTAGGAAGTATATAATTCTCATTAATATTAAATTGAACTTCATAAAGTAGCGCATTCATCTCTTGTTGTAGCTTCTTTGCTCGACTACGTGTAATTGAGCCACCTAAGGCTTAGGCTGGTGTCGATGTAGGTGATACTTGAGTTGGTGTTACTTGAATTGGAGGTTATAACATGTTGGTTGGTGACGTGGTAATATCACCAACACTTGGTGGTTCGACGGCTAAGAGGTGTTGAACGAATCTTGTCCACACAATTAGACACCGCAAGAACCTACCCACAAGTGAGGTAACTCAATGACATGAGCAATTTACTAGAGCTACATTGCAGCCCTTCACCGGGGAAGGTGCAAGACCCCTCATAATCATCGGAGCCGGCCACCAACAATCACCAACATGTGTCAAAGCTCCTCCACTGTTCCATGCCATTTAGGTGGTGGCAACCACTAAGAGTAAGAAGAAGACCCGCAGCTAACACGATCCCAAGTGCCACTAGATGCTCAAACACAATGCAAATGCACTTAGATAACTCCCAATCTCACTTTGGACGATCAAATCACAAGCTAGATGAGTTAGATGCGTGGGAGTATGCTCACAAGGTGTATCAACAAGTTAGAGAGCCAAGAGCCGGCCAAGACACTTAAATAGTGAGCCCAAACGAATAGAGCCATTGGCCCCCTGCTCCCTGTTTTCTCGGCCTAAACAGACGTGCAAGTAGATCATGACTGGCCGCACGCACCAGCGTCCGGTCATCCATAGCCGTCCACGTGTCGCCTCCCTTCAAACCTCAGCCATAGATCTTCAATGGTCAAGTCATTGTGCTCGCGTAGTTAAGTTGAGACTAGACTCGCTCCTTGATTGATCGGACTTTGGAGTACACAGCGTCAGGTCATGAACAAAAAGGTTCTAGAGCCAGTTTTTAATGACTGGACGCATCAGGTCAGAGGTGACCTGATGTGCCCATGCATTTGGTTGCCTATCTTCTTCTCTATGTGCACCTATGAGGTCGATGTCATCGTACGTCAGCGCGACCTAATTCGGACCTTGCGCATCCGATAGCGCTCGATCGCCAGCGTGCAAAAGATGACCTAACGCGCAGGTGTTTGAAGCCCTACGTCCGATTGCTACCACACATTGCACCCTCCTCTAGACCAGGTGATCGGACTCAGCCATGAGTCAGGTCCCGATCATTTTTGGCCTTCTCAGCCAAGTCACTCGCCACCGGCTATAAATGACCGGACGCTACCTAGGGTCATGTCCCACGTCCGGTGCAGCATCCGGTAAGTGACCAACACTGCCTTTTCTTTTACTATATCCTCAACCGCTTCACCGTTGCTTCCAACTTACTAACCACAAAGTGTAGAACTTATGTGCACGTGTGTTAGCATTTTTCAAAGCATTTTACAAGGGTCAAAGTTAGCACACTAGGTTTCTAAATGCATATGCAAAAGTCATGTCACCTAGTGGCACTCGATAAACCGTTTAGCCAAAGATTTCTCCTCTTTATAGTATGGCTATCGATCCTAAGTCACTCACACCCTCTATGGTGTCTTGAGTGCAAAACAAAAACCTATCATATGTCTTTGCCTCGATCATCTCGGTTTTTGTTTTTCTCTTTCTTCTTTTCCAAGTTGAGCTTGATCATCACCATTTCATGTCCACCTTCATCACCATGGACCTCATCTTGCTCAAACACTTGGATTGCACCAACCTAGCTCATATCACAACTCATGACAAAGGTTAGTGCTAGGTTTCATCAATTATCCAAAACCAAACTAGGGCTTTCAACCCCCCCCCCCCCTTTTTGGTAATTGATGATAACCCATTTACAAAGATATTCAATAAATTATTTTTGGATTCATGTCACTTGCCCAAGCATATTACCATGTGTAAAGATTATGGACAAGTTTCATCAACCCAAATTGATAGTATTAGCTCCCCCTACATATGTGCTAGGAGTTTGGATTTGAAAGCTTGCATATATGCATGGATTAGAAGTTTGGGAGAGTAATAGCTACCAAATGATGCTAAGGTGTAAAGAATGGACCTTTGAAGTGTGATACCGATCGGAGTTGCCATTTGAATACCATCTTAGCACCATGGTTAGTTAGATAGCTCTTGCAAAACATAAATATTAGATACCTCGTGAGATCAACATTATAAGAAAGGCTCTAGTACCACTAGTAAAACATGCAAGGCACATCTAACTATCATCCTATGCATGCTAGTTTTCATTTCATCAATCATTTTCTATAATCTAGCATAAATCACACAATCATGGATAGGGAATTTAAGAACTTGTGCCATGCAAGCAAACATATGGAACGCACATACAAATGCAACATACGAGTTTATGAGCTTGCTCCCCCTACTTGTGTGCTTCAAATTTTAATTGATTCCTTTACAATGTCATTTCATTTGTTTGCTCCCCCTATCTTTACTATCTTAGTGAATTTCTCTCCCCATTTGTCATTAATTAGCTCAAAAGGTGAGCTCAAATTTTAGATAGGCTGGAGTGAAACCATGTGAAGTGAGGATCATTTTCCCAATTTGGTTCAATCTTGATCGCTTGCAAAAGATATTTAACTCGGTTTGATCCAAGGGTAAGCTTCTTCACACTCCAAATAAGGGTTATCATGCACCATGTTGAGTTCAACACTTATAGCTCATTTTCTTGATTAAACACTAGGTTCACAAGCTCACAAACATGTCATATGCTACCACTAGATCATTTTAAACATAGAAGCAATAGTGGTACCATACAAGCATCAAATTCATTTGATTTTCATGAATGAGCTGAAGACAAGATAGGAATGACTAGATGCACTAAACAAGTTCTTAGCAATGGATGAATGACATGTCAATCAACTTTACCTTGCTTTGCTCGAAGGAGAGGCATGTCATATAATGGGGGTGCATCAACACATATGTGAGAAGTCAAGTATGTTCAATTCATTCCTTAGCTTGCAAAACCTCTTCTCATCGAGTGGCTTGGTGAAAATATCGGCAAGTTGATCATCGGTGATGTCCCCTTTTGTTGGTGATCTCTTATGAAATGATGGTGGACATCTATATGCTTTATTCTTGCATGTTGAACCGAGTTGTTGGCGAGCTTCACGATACTCTCATTGTCACATAGCAATGGCACTTGTTTGAATTTGATTCCAAAATCATTCAAGGTGGCCTTCATCCAAAGAATTTGTGCATAACAACTACCAGCGGTTATGTATTCGGCTTCGGCGGTTGAAAGTGCAACATTATTTTGCTTCTTTGATGACCAAGAAACAAGTGATCTTCCCAATAGTTGACATGTGTCTGATGTGCTCTTTCTCTCAACTTTGCATCACGCATAATCCGAATCAGAATATCCAATAAGTTCAAACCTTACACCTTTTCGATACCACAATCCAACATTTTGTGTATGCTTCAAGTACCTCAATATTCTCTTTGTTGCTTTTAAATGACTTTCTCTTGGTGAGGCTTGAAATCTTGCATACATGCATACACTAAACATCATATCCGGTCTTGATACGGTCACATAGAGTAGGCTTCCAATCATAGACCGATACATCTTTTGATCCACCATGTTGCCACTAGCATCACTATCCAAGCTTCCATTTGTCCCCATTGGTGTACTAATTGCTTTAGCATCATCCATGCCAAACTTCTTGAGCATGTCTTTGATATACTTGCCTTGACTCACAAATATTCCATTCTTCAATTGGTTGATTTGAAGACCAAGGAAATAACTAAGCTCTCCAATCATGGACATCTCAAACTCACTTGCCATCATCTTTCCAAACTCCTCACAAAAATCTTGATTGGTTGATCCAAATATGATGTCATCAACATATATTTACAACACAAACAAGTCTTTGCCAATCTTCTTGTTGAATAGAGTGGTGTCAACCTTGCCCATAATAAATCCCTTAGAGAGTAGGAAATTCCTTAATCTCTCATACCATGCTCTTGGTGCTTGCTTCAAGCCAAACAAAGCCTTTCTTAACTTGTAAACATGGTTGGGTTTCTTCTCATCTTCAAAACTGGGAGGTTGCTCAATATACATAAGCTCATTTGGTACCACTTGATCTTGTGGGCACAAGCATAGGCTAACAAGATCCTAATTGCTTCTAATCTTACAACCGGGGCATATGACTCTCCAAAGTCAAGACCTTCAACTTGAGTGTAACCTTGAGCCACTAATCTTGCTTTGTTCCTTACAAGTATCCCATCTTAATCTTGCTTGTTCCGAAAGACCCACTTTGTTCCAATCACATTATGATCCTTAGGCCTCTCAACTAACTTTCATACTTAACTTTCATACTTAATTTCTTTTGAAGTTGTTTAGCTCTTCATGCATGGCATTGACCCAATCAACATCCTTCAAAGCTTCATCTATCTTCTTAGGTTCAATGGATGACACAAATGAGAAGTGTTCATAAAATGATGCCAATCTTGATCTTATTTGCACACCTCTTGAGATATCACCAATGATAGAATCCAACGGATGATCTCTTGCAACATTGGTTGGTTGGAGCACTTGCACGAGATTGCTTGCATTTGATTGATCACTTGGTTGAGATAATGAACTAGCCACTTGTTGTTGATCTTGCACTTTGTCATCACTAGTACTTGTTTGAACTTGATCATGAGAACCACTAGCTTGCACATTTGAGTTAGAGAGCACTTGATTCTTGACATCTTCAACATCAATCACCTCTCTAGGCCTTATGTCACCAATATCCATGTTTTTCATTGCATTGACTAATTGAGTGCCTCTCACATCATCTAGATTCTTATCTTCCTTTTGGGAACCATTGGTTTCATCAAATTTCATATCATGAACTTCCTCAAGAGTACCTCTATCCAAATTCCAAACTCTATAAACCTTGCTAGTAGTGGAGTAACCAAGCAAGAAACCTTCATCACATTTCTTCTCAAACTTGCTCAATCTTGTGCCTTTCTTCAATATATAGCATTTGCATCCAAAAACCCAAAAATATGCAATGTTGGGCTTTCTTCCTTTCAAGAGCTCATATGGTGTCTTCTCCATCATGGGACGACAATAGAGTCGATTGCTATAGTAGCAAGCCATGTTGATTGCTTCGGCCCAAAAGGAATGACTCACATTGTACTCACTCAACATTGATCTTGCCATGTCAATCAATGTTCTATTCTTCCTCTCAACTAGGCCATTTGATTGTGGAGTGTACTTGACTGAGAATTGATGTCTAATTCCAAACTCATCACACAAGTCATCAATTCTTGTATTCTTGAATTCACTTCCATTATCACTTCTCACTTTTGTGATGGTTATTTCAAACTCATTGTGAATTCTCTTGATGAATGTTTTGAAGGTTGCAAACACTTCACTCTTATCAACAAGAAAGAACACCCATGTATATCTAGTGAAATCATCCACAATCACGAATCTATATTTATTTCCATCAATGCTAGTGTATGTGGTTGGTCCAAACAAGTCCATATGCAACAACTCAAATGCTTTGGATGTGCTCATCATGCTCTTCTTAGGATGTGTGTTCTCAACTTGTTTTCTGGCTTGACATACATGACAAAGCTTATCCTTCTCAAATGTGACATCTTTCAAGCCTCTAACTAGATCATGCTTAATCAACTTGTTCAATTATTTTATTTTAACATGACCAAGCCTTCAATACCATAACCAACCTATGCTAGACTTAGTGAGCGGACATATTGACAATTAAGCTTCTTTAGCATTGAAATCAACCAAGTATAGATTTTCATATCTAAATCCCTTGTGTATCAAGTTAGAGACATCTACACTTATGATCTCTACATCATCCACACCAAATATGCACTTGAAACCAAGATCACACAATTGAGCTACCAACAATAGGTTAAAGTTCAAGCTCTCTACTAGTAGCACATTGGAAATGCTTAATTCATTGGATGTTGCAATCTTACCAAGACCCTTGACCTTGCTTTTGCCATTGTCACCAAATGTGATACTTATCAATCCTATTGCTCTCATTTTTATTGATTGAATTGAACATTCTTGAATCACCAGTCATGTGTTGTGTGCACCCACTATCAAGCACCCAATGCCTTCCTCTAGCTTTATAATTGACCTACAAAAGAAGATCAATTCTTTTTAGGTAACCAAACTTGCTTGGGTCCTTGAAGGTTAGTTACCAAGGTCTTTGGTACCCAAATGGCCTTCTTCTTTGGGCCCATAATTGGTGTACCAATGAACTTAGCCTTCACACCATTGGCACCCTTAACAGGCATGTAACAAGAATCAAATCTAATTGAGGATACATTAGGTTGCTTGTTCTTGTTAGTATTACAATATTGCTCAATATGTCCAACTTGCTTGCATCTATTGCAAGACTGACCATTGCCCTTTACAAAGCTAGCTTTGGGAGTGACAAAGGCGCCTTGCCTTTCTTGGGGGTATTGCCCATTCCCTCTTTGTTGAGAGAAAACCTTTGGCTACCCAAGCACTTTAGCAAGCGGGCATCTCCACTATAGGCATTGCCTAAGGCATGAGTGAGCTCATTCACCTCCTTCTTGAGGGTCTTATTTTCCACCATTAATGAGGCATCATAGGTGAAACCATCACTCAAAGGTGAAGTAGAAGTGGTAGTGCTACAAGAAGGGTTAGTGGGAGCAACAATAATGGGCTTATAAAAAGATTCATGAAGAATATCACATGTTAGTCCCACATCATATGACACAATCACTTGCTCCTTCTTGGCTTATTCCTCCTTAACTTGCTTGAGGAGAGAGGAGTGAGCCTTTTCAAGCTAAGAGTGAGCTTTGCCAAGCTTCTCATGGTCTTCCCTTAGACTATCATGAGAGGCATTGAGCTCATCAAAGGATTACTCAAGAGATTTGATCTTCTTATGCAATTCTTTACACTCTTTTCTCTTCATCTCAAAGCAAGTGTGCACTTGCTCACATATGTCCATGAGCTCCTTCTTGGTGTACTCCTCCTCCTCATCACTCCTATAATCATCACTTTCACAATCATCATCACTCATATCATATATTACCTTGGTAGGCTTTGCCATGAGGCATGTTGATGGAGTGTCAAAGATGGAAGGTTTGTTGTTGATGGCGATGCTTGCTAGTGCTTTCTTGATAGATTTATTGCCATCATCACTAGAGTCATCACTATCTAAAGAGCCATCACTATCCTATATCACCACATAGCCTCCACCTTTCTTCTTCTTTTGGAAGGTCATCTTCTTCTCCTTCTTCTCTTTCTTTTCTTTCTTCTCCTTCTTATGCTTCTTCTCATCCTCGTCACTGTCACTACTGTAGGGACACTCCACTACAACATGATCTAGGCTCTTGCATTTGTAGCATCTTCTCACATAATCTTTGCTCTTATTGTTGTCTCTTCTCTTTCTTGCACCATAGCCCTTCTTCTTCATGAATCTTCCAAACTTGCGCACAAAGAGAGCCATGGCTTCATCATCAATGTCACTAGCATCTTCATCATCACTTGATTCTTCTTTCTTGGACTTGCCCTTATTCTTGGATGATGAGCTAGCCTTGAATGCTACATTTTTCTTCTTCTTGTCTTCATCTTCCTTCTTGTCATCCTTGTCAACCCCCTCCCTTTCCACATGGTATGTCTCTTGTGACATGACATCACCTAGTACTTGGTTAGGGGTGAGTTGCTTCAATCCTCCTCTAATGATGATCAATCTTAATGTCTCAAATCTAGGAGGTAAGCACATCAAGAACTGATGAGAGACATCATCATCATTGATCTTTTCTCCCAAAGCCTTCAAATCATTGAATATTACTCACAATCTATGGAACATCTATGGAATGCTCTCATCATCCTTCATCTTGAAGCTTGTGAACTTGTCCTTGAGGATGTATAGCTTAGCACTCTTTCACCACTGGTATGCCCTCATAGGTTTCCTCCAATCTCTTCCACACTTCACTAGCTTTGTCACAATCCTTAATTTGCTCAAACACTTTAGAATTAATGGCATTGTAGATGGTGTTGAGAGCCATTATATTGCATTGCTTGTTGGCCTTGTCGGTGTTGGTGAGATTATTCGGATCAAGAATCACATAGTCACTCTCGATCATATCCCATACTTGGTCATTGATTGAAAAGATACATCTTCATATTTCTCTTTCAATAATCATAGCATGTGCCATCAAAGAACGGTGGTTTGCCCCCCACATGGTTGAACACAACTTGAGCCATAATTTGACACCGTGATTGTAAAGCCTTTAATCAAACGGTGACCATAGCTCTGATACCACTTGAAAGGTCCTAATATGGCTAGATGGGGGTGAATAGACTATTTAAAAATCAACAAGATCACTAGAGCAATTTGATTAGTATGATAAATAGTGAAATACAAATTTGCTCTAGCTCTACAAGGGTTGCAAGCCACCTATCCAACAATTCTAGTTACTATAATCACTAGGCACACAAATGGCTAAGTCACTACTCACTAAGAGCTCTCACACTTGCTACACTAAAGAGCTCCACTAGATGAACTTAAACTACAAAGCAAGCTCTCAATTCTCGCTACACTAAAGAGCTTGCTACAACTAGTTTGTGGGAATGTAAATGAGTGAGTAGGGTGATTATACCGCTGCGTAGAGGAGTGAACCAATCACAAGATGAATACCAATTCAATCACTGGGAGAATACCAAAGGGCAACAGATAACCAATTTTTCTCCCAAGGTTCACATGCTTGCCAGCACGCTAGTCCCCATTGTGTCGACCAACACTTGGTGGTTTGGCGGCTAAGAGGTGTTGCATGGACCTCGTCCACACAATTGGACACCATAAGAACCTACCCACAAGTGAGGTAACTCAATGACACGAGCAATTTACTAGAGCTACCTTGTGGCGCTTCATCGAGGAAGGTGCAAGACTGCTCACAATCACCGGAGCCAGTCACAAACAATCTCCAACATGTGTCGAAGCTCCTCCACTGCTCCAAGCCATCTAGGTGGTGGCAACCACCAAGATTGACAAGAAGACCCACAACCAACATGATCCCAAGTGCCACTAGATGCTCAAACACAATGCAAATGCACTTAGATCAATCCCAATCTCACTTTGGATGATCAAATCACAAGCTATATGAGTGTGAGGCATGGGAGTTATCTCACAAGGTGTATCAACAAGTTAGAGAGCCAAGAGCTAGCCAAGACACTTAAATAGGGAGCCTAAATGAATAGAGTCGTTGGCCCCCTGCTCCCTGTTTTCTTGTCCTAACTAGACACGCAGGTGGATCATGACTGGACGCATGCACCAGTGTTCGGTCATCCACAGTCATCGATGTGTCACCTCCCTTCAAACCTCAGCCATAGATCATCAACGATCAAGTCAGAGGCGACCCGATGCGCCCATGCGTCCGGTCGCCTATCTTCTTCTCTATGTGCGCCTACGAGGCCGACGTCATCGTACGTTAGCGTGACCTGACTCGGACCCTATGGGTCCGATTGCCCTCGATTGCTAGCCTGCAAAAGATGACCTGACATGTAGGTGTCTGAAGCCCTATGTTCGATCACTACCACACGCTGCACCCTCCTTTGGACTAGGTGACCGAACTCAGTCGTGAGTTAGGTCCCTACGTCCGATCGTTCTTTGGCCTTCTCGGCCAAGTCACGCACCACTGGCTATAAATGACCGGATGCTGCCTAGGGTCAGGCCCCGTGTCTAGAGCAGTGCCTGGTCAGTGACCGTAACTGCCTTTTCTTTTACTATCTCCTCAACCGCTTCGCCCTTGCTTCCAACTTACTAACCACAAAGTGTAGAACTTGTGTGCACATGTGTTAGCATTTTTCAAAGCATTTTACAAGGGTCAAAGTTAGCACACTTGGTTCCAAAATGCATATACAAAAGTCATGTCCCCTAGTGGCACTCGATAAACCGTTTAGCCAAAGATTTCCCCTCTTTATAGTATGGCTATCGATCCTAAGTCACTCACACCCTCTATGGTGTTTTGAGTGCAAAACAAAAACCTATCATATACCTTTGCCTTGATCATCTTGGTTTTTATTTTTCTCTTTCTTCTTTTCCAAGTTGAGCTTGATCATCATCATTTCATGTCCACCTTCATCACCGTGGACCTCATCTTGCTCAAACACTTGGATTGCACCAACCTAGCTCATATCACAACTCATGACTAAGGTTAGTGCTAGGTTTCATCAATTATCCAAAACCAAACTAGGGCTTTCAGTTAGGCCAATGATGACTTGGCCTGGCAGACGCTAGAGTTGATCCTCCTTTGCCGGGATGCCAATGACAACACCCGCGTTGCCGCCCAATTGTCGGTAGAAAACAGCCGCCACTTCGACATCCTCAACCAAGCAGCAGTCACCACCATCCACATGGTGGTGCCTACATGTGGGGGCAACAATGGAGCAACATCTTTAGCATAGGGGCCTGCATGGGCTAGAGCCGGTGTTCCCACCATGGCCATCCTTTCACGATCGAGAGGACCTTGTCGTCTACATTAGCCCACGACCGTGGCTATGATGGATGTACCGGACATCATTCTTAACGCTCCCCGTGAGTAGCTGGATTGTAATCAACCTCTGCATATTGTACAAAAAATGTTCATACTACTAGTTACTTTGAGTTTAAACTTTGAACATATCTGTGTTTTCTATTGCCTAGAATGTTCCATTTGTGCGCCTTTGACACGTATGACACCGTATGACACGGTCATCGTTATTAGGTGCTAACATCTTTGAAGGACCCATTCACCATCGCTGGTAGCCTTCACCACCGCCTGCAGATGGTGTGGATGGTAACACTTTTGTGTCAATTTCCAAGCCCGCAACTCACATTCCTATTTTTATTCTATGCATCAATTAAGGAATTGTGAGTTACTATGAGACAACTTAAAAGGATAACCATTGTATATATAGTCTATTAAGTCATCTTAAATTACGGGAGAAGCGTTCTGGGAGAAGCGTGCTCCACTAAGATCGCGTGGGAGATGTGGCCTATTTAATGAAAATGAAAGTCCCATTGAGACTGGCCTTTAGTGCATGAGTACGAAATGTGCAACTAAATGTAAACCACCTTGTTTTCCACTTCTCATCATCTTTGCTGTGTCGTCGCTCGTGACCCACATGGGTGACCGCGCAAGTCACGGATCTTGATGGTTCCTTCCCTGCTCGCATCTTTAGGTGGGGCTATTTAAGCAAAGGTAAGGTGAGCTTCTTAAGCGCGCTGCGATCCCAACCTTCTTCCTCCCTTACCATTGGACAGACCAAAGAAACCCTTCAGTTGCTCCTAGTCTCCCATCGTCATGGCTACCCTAGACTTCCATCTACTCTGGCGCCGCTGGGAGAAGGCCTTCAAGATTAGCTTCTACCATGTCCACTCGTCCTGGATGTTAGAGGATGTTTCACGATGGTAGGGAGGAACACCTCTATGGTACGGTCCCGCTACTGATCGCCATCCACAATTAGATCATGTGGAATCGAAACCATCGAGAGCTTTCATTGGAGAAAGGGCCCTAGCACCGTGGATCTTCTGGAGCTTTCACTAGAGCAAGGGCCCGAGCATCATCTAGATTGTATTTGTGAGCTAGAGCAGTTTTGGCTCATGAATGCAATCTAGATGTGGGAATAGATATCCTCGTTGCTCTGCTTCTCCTCTTCCTTCCACTGCTCCTAGGGGGATGTTAGAGGAAGTTTTGCGTGGCTATTCCCCATCTCCATTCTCTTATTTAGTTGGGTATGGGTTGAGGAGATTGATGCAAATGGATGAATGTTGTTGCATCTAGATCAATCATTGATTGAATGTATTAAGGAGATAGATGCAAATGACCCTTATCCAAAGCAAAGCAAGCTATGAGGATCGTTGTAATGCCATATTTTTTAGACCATAGATTTTATGTAGGGTATAAGATATTAATTAAATCTCAAGATTTATTGTTGAATGTTGGACTCGGTTCTAGTTTATTTCATACTTAATCTAACATTTTTCTAGTTACAATCGGGTAGAATAAGTGATGGTTTACAATCGGGTAGAATGAGTGATGCCCTCAACCAGGCAGTAGTCGCCACCATCTAAGGAGACAGTGGCGCGGTGGCTCCTAGAACATCTTCATAGGACCCATTCACCACCGCCGGTAGCCTTCACCACCGCCTGCATACATACGGTCTAGATGGTAACACTTTTGTCAATTTCCAAGACCACGTGTTTTTACAAAGTTGTGCACAATTTCCATTCCCACATCTGAAATGGTTGCTTACAAAGCATGCTTCCCACCTTGTGTATTTCTCCTTGCCCATAGTTTTTGTTCCTCATCACTGCTCCTTGCTTCCCAGTGCTAAACTGCGTGACTGCCCCTACTCAGCGAGGTGCAAGCTGCCTCTCACCGCCGACAAGCTAGTACCCCACACCGGTATGCCTCACCAGCAAAGGCCTGCATAGATCCATTGGTGACCGGGCTGGTACTCATCACCGCCGTGGCTGCTCCAGCTCAATCCCACAAGATCCAAAGGCAATGGTAGTACTTTCACACTTCCCTCTATCTTTCTTGGATTTTCCCCTCTTCACTCATCTAAGTACGAAGCAAGCTCCCATCTGTTTACCAAGGAGCTCACGATCTAATCTCCACAGGCGCTCCTTCTCTAATTCAGATGATATCGCCACCGCTTCTATCGCTAGCCCCGCTCCACTAGATCCTAGTCAAGAACTCAAGATGGAGGAGGAGGCCCCCAACAAGAGGAACAAAGTGACCATCCTCACAGACCATGTCTTCATCCTCATCCTCCAATGCCTCACTGCTAGCTCCTTATGTGGCTACAAGTGTGTCTGTTGCTCTTGGAACCATCTCATCTCTGAATCTGAGTACCATAAGGAGCTGCCCTATATTATCGCTGGATTCTTCTATTGCAGCTAGAAAGGCAAACGCAACTTCACCAGCATCAAGGGTGAACCCCTCCTTGACCATCTTGCCCTTTCCCATTCAGGATGTTGTGATCTTAGATTGCTGCCGTGGGCTCATCCTCTGTTGGTGCATTGGGTTTTGCTATGTTGTCTGCAATCTGGTGACTAACAAATGGTGGTTACTACCGAATAACAACTGTTCTTTTGGTTTAGCTCGCTTAGGGTTCGATCCAACAGTCTCCTCGCACTTCCATGTGATTAAATATAGGAAGAGGGAGGGGAGTCTGTAGGTGTGCGCATCTACTCATCTAAGAGTACAGCATGGATGTTTAAGGAATCTGAATGGGGTGAGGGTGTTGTATGCACATATTTGACAATTGTATTCCTTAATGGTTCTATGCACTGGCTGGAGTTGTCCTAGATAGTTGCTATTGATATGCAGGGAAAGACATGGAGGAAAATTCATAGGCCACATGGTGAAGCAATCTCCATCCATGAATCTCAGGGTCAGTTGTGTTTATCTACTACTAGTATGTTCATGAAGTATCAGCTTTCATTCTGGATCCAAGAAGACTATGGTACTGATAACTAGACATTGAAGCATACGGTGACCATGCTGGAGATATTTGGATGGGACAATATTCAATTTGGTTACGATGTTTATGATGCGGACTACAGAGTGATTATAGTTCACCGGGACTGGAATTTGATTTTCCCTGTTGGTGAGGACATAACACTGATCGCATATGACATGAACCTCAAAAAAGTTCTTGTCCTCCCTACCCAGGTCGTGTGGTATCCTAGACCTACCTGGAGGCTAGGTCTGGAGGGACCTCACTATCTTCCTTATGTTGCCTTGTTCATGGATTCAGTAGGAGAGCAGTACAGTTGCATATGTTGTTCTTTCTTCAGGTAGGAAGTTGTTTTGATTCTATATATAGTCCAATTTTGCCTTGGTAATTAAAGCACTTGTATGTTGAATATTATTAATGCTGCTGCTTTTTGCAAGTTGTGGAGTCTAAGTGCTTTTGAACGATTTTCCTACAATGGCTAATGGAGGAAGAAGAGGGGTTCCATGGTGCACTGGCTACCAAGCTGAAGGTAGCTTTGCCTTGCAAGCAGGAGTGCCAATCTAAAGGAGCGGAGCACATCTACCTTGTTTTCGTTATGTAAGTCTATAAGGAGCAGAACATTTATTCTCCTATCTATGTACTGCTTGTGTTAATTCTTGAGTTGACATAGTTGTTATGTTAGTGTCTCTTGTTATTATAAAAAGTATTGTTCATTGTGGACATGATGAATGATGTGTAATGATTATATCTGTATGGTGTGTATTCAGTAAGTTATTAAGGCCTAGCTGAATTAGTAAATACATTGTGAAAACTAGATGCAATTCTATCACCGTCGGATGTAAGGGCCGTTGGTTGTTTTGTCATCGCCGCCGTACCACTCGCCGTTGGTGAAGCAAACGGCTATCACTATCGCTATTCGTCTGATGCGGCAGGGGTCAATAGTGTATCACCACCGCATCGTTTAGTAACCCAACACTGACTAAAGGATCATCACGGGTGGATCATACTGCAACACAATGGTGATTATGCCCTATGACCAGACAGTTCATACGCTGAAGCAATGGTGATGTTTGCCTCGACATAGGTAGGTCATGCTCCAATGCGATGGAATAAGGATCTGATCATGGATGGATCATAAGCCATGCGGTGGTGTTAGTGCATACCCACACGGCGGGTCATGCTCCAATGCGACAGAAGTAAGGACCTTATCACGGATGGATGATAAGCTAAAATGGTAGTGTAGTGTGCACCCCAGTCGATCTTAGATACCAACAGTGATGGCTATGACTATCACTGCCGATAGCTTACTATCGAGGCAGAAATTGGACTGTGACGGGGGTTACGACATGGCTATGAAAGGTCCGAGTGTAGTAGTGCAACTCTTCACATCACACACTGTGTGACCTCTAGAAGACGTTTGTCTGACGGTGTGCCCCCACCATGATGTGACGCTTGAGATTTTTTTTCGGGTTTAACTTTTTCTCTTGACCATGGGCTTTGATACCAATTGTCGGAATCAGTGGTGACCACCGAGTTCCCAATCTTAGAGCTAGCTTGCTCGTTATGATGAGCCTTCACTCCCGACAAGTCCTAGGTCCACTAGAGCTATAGCATATAAGGCCATGGGCCTTACTCAACCCAAAAGACTAGCCTAATTGGTTGGACTACCCTACCTTTTATGTTGTGCTCCCCACCATAGATATCTGATGTGGGACTAAACCCCAACAGCCACATCGCCAACAAGACAAGGAAGAAGGTCGACCTCATCAGCGTCAAAAGCAACAACAACAACATGGGAGATGACGGCAGTGGTGGGAACAACAAGCAGGGAGGAGGAGGCAGCATAGGGAACCTGTACAAGGGCGCCAACGAAGAGGATGGCAAGCAGGCATAGCGTCGACGAGCAGGAAAGCAAGGAGAAAGACAAGGGCGATCGCCAGGTGGAGGAGGGGAAGGGGAAGGATAACAACAACAAGGGCAGTGACAAAGGAGGAGGAGGAGGGAAGGGAAAGGCCGGTGGCACCGATGACAGGAAGGACAACAAGAAGCCCATCATGGTGCATTTTACTTATTCCACTCCATATGAATTCTGCCTTTTACTCGATGACCCTTTGCATGATTCGGTCGCCATGCCAAAGCTGGCAGTTCGATAGATCAAGCAAATTTAAAACGGGTGCTCGATATGATCCTCCATCCTCATGGGCCACGCATGATGAATGAATGTGCCTGCCGCATGTTTTTGTTTTCTTGCTATTCTTTGATTCCTCTAGCTGTTGCTAGTAGTACCATATGCAAGAGAGCACAAATGTTGTGCTTCCCTTTCTTCTTCCTCACATTGTCTTGTTTTTCTTTGTACAGTCATATTACTAGTATTTAGCAGCGGCAGTAGCATTGTTCAGAAAGAAAATAAAACTTGCTTTGAATCTGATGGAGTTTGGTTGTGTAATTGTGTCATAACAATGATGATGTAGATGGTGGTTGCATCGGTGGTGGTCAAGATTGGCTCCATGGGTCTCCACTGTAACAATTGCTCAAGATCAAAGGTACTGCACACTTGCACTTATGATGGACTGATGGAATTTGGCTCCATTCACTGTACTATGCATGCATGATTGATCTTCCAACCATGGTGGTGGAGTGGAGTGGATGTTCACCATGTCTCTTGATGGATGGATGGTGCAGGAGTGGAGCAGGTGCACATGGACATGAGCAAGAACCAGGTGATGGTGATGGGAACCATGGATGTGAAGGCCGTCCCAGAGAAGCTATGGTGCCCCATGGACGTGGTGGCGCTAGACAACGAGAAGGATGGGAAGGACGCAGTGACTAAGGCACTGACGACGGAGATGGAGGCATGGAAGGCCACCTTCTACAACCAGGACCAGCTGGCACTGATCAACATCGAGTTCATGCTCAGCGATGAGAACCCCAATGTCTGCGCCTTCTTGTGATTAACTTAGCTACGTATGGGTGGCTAGCTAGGAGCGAAGAAGCAAGAGTCATCCAGAGTGTTCAGTGTCCACTGATTGACAGTCACAGTCAAGTGGAATCAGTAGATGAAACAAGGGACTAATAGAACTAGGAGCCCCAAGCTACTATAGGGTTCGCTTGCCAGAGGAGAGCGCCCGCCACCCCACAGGTCAAAGGAGCTGGTGGGAAGTACGTGACATCAGGGGAGTGATTGGATTGAGGGGACAAAATTGATAATGGTGAGGCGATAGTGGAATTCTTTGGCCAGCTCTAGGCCATTGATTCCCTACCTCCACTTTGGAACCCTAGACCACCACCTTCCCCCATCAGCCCCGTAGCCATAGGCAACTTGTTCTAGGTGCGGTAGGATCTGGTGGCTTCGAGGAATTTCTCGACGAAGGACTGCTACCTAGCTCGGAAATTTGATCGGTGGGAGAAGCCACCCATGAGGATCAACTTTGCAAGAGATATCTAGAAAGGAGGTGAGAAGGAATCCTTTGCTGCAGTCCTCAGGATGGAGAAGATGATGAATGGAGGAAGATGGGTGTGGCAACCTGAGGCTAGGCAGTATCCTCAGCGCCCAGCATGCCCACCACTATCACTGCCAAATCAGGCTAGGCCACCACCATCGCTAATCAATCAGGCAAGGCCACTACCCAATCATGGGTGGTAGGATCCCAACAGAAGACAACAGGGTGGGCCTCTTCTGCCCCATCCTCAGCAACAAACACCGCCTCAGCATCCACAACAGTAACAACCTCCTCCTCGGAGAACTGCTTAGCAGGGGCGTGCTCAAGGTAATCAAGCACTAGATCCACCGTTTGTGATTAATCCTAGGTATAGGAAACTTACCTACTATAATTGTGGAGAACCTGGACACTTTGTGGGAAATTGTACTTGTTCTAAGATTTGCTTCATCTGTGGGGTTCCTAGACATCATATGAATGTGTGTCCGATGTGGAAATCTGACCATCCTGTTGCTGCTTTCGTGGGGAGTGCTAGTCAGGGTCTGGGTTTCTACCACCTTGAGGTGCCTAGTGTGGAATCAACACAATGGCTCAATCTAACCAATTGTGGTGTGGTGAGAGTGATATCTGGACAGATTACCCTAGCTGTATTGGAAGTGGAGCTATCTGACATTTATTATAGAGATTGGCCTTGACAAATTAGGGAGCTAGAACCAGGGAGGTTTTTGGTGAGATTCCCACCCCATAAGAAAGTTGAGGACATAAAAAACTACCCATCTTTCAATCTTAGAAAGGATGGAGTTCAAGTTGAGGTACTTCAGTGGATTGGGATCTCCATCCTTAGTGAATTGCAGGAAGTTTGGGTGCAGATGAGATTTATTCCACCAAGATACTATCATTGGAAGGTCTTTGCACAGATTGCTTGTAGCTTTGGTCTGCTAACTAAAGTTGATTGGCCAGCCCTATTCAAGACACTCTATGAAGTTGTTAGAATCAAGGTGGCCAGCAAGGATTGGAGAAAGATACCTACGGAGAGACTTTATGAGATGGACAAAAAACTATATGTGGTTTCTCTATTGGTGGAAAATGAGGAGGACAATGTCAAGGCTGTGGATGGGAAAGGAGATGATGGCGATAATGATGGTGATAATGGTGGCAATGATGGTGATAAGGGGCTTGATGAAGATAATAAAGAAGAGGTTGATTGTTGGTATAAATTAATGCACACAGAATAATTTGTAAGTGCACAGATATTATACCGATGTAGCACTTCATCGGAAGTACCTAGTTTTATATCGAACTCAAGGAAACGTGTGTGAGAATAACCAAATCTAACTTAACCCAACTTCACAATCAAGGCTAGATAATAGGAGCGTAGATGAGATTGCTAAAGTCTTCTAGTTCTAACTTCGGTAAGCTTTGTCTTCTATTGTTCAATTCTAGGGGAAATTACTAAAGATCCAAAAAGTAGGGTACATTCACGGGTAACCGAGTCTAAGCACCATGCTTACACTACGAATACTACTTTAACACAAGAGCTAAAAGGATTAAAATACTAAAAAGAGAGTCGCAAACCTGAAGAACAATATAAACAAACTGCTTACTTGAATTAGAAGTCGATTACTAGAGAAATCTCATAAGCAAGCTCAAGGAGAACTTGATTCCTCGAGGATACAAGCCATGGAGAGAGCACTGACAGGCCGGGACCCCTCCAAAATTCTTTCCTCTCACTCTATCTCTCTATCTCTAATATAAGACTAGATCCTAATGAGGACTAATCTTCTCTTGATTGCTAGCTCTGATCCTGGTGGGCATATGAATTAGGGTTTCTGGCCCTCAAGCTCTTAGGATCAAATGCATTGCCCTCTAGAGGGGGTATAGGCAGGTATATATAGGGGCCTTGAAGCATCCTTGAGGCGGTGGAGAACCAACATAGCAATGGGAGGCTGACATGGGGGGCCCATAGGTCGGCTGGCCTGACAGTGAGGCCGGACGGCCCCACATGCCATGCATATGTGGCCTGCTTTAGTGATTTGCCTTCTAAAGTCTTTTAGAGTCTTCCTACGTTGGTCCCGCTGCAGAATTCTGTGATTACCCTTGACGAATAGGTCCTCCTTGGTGGTTTTCTGATTAAATCTTGCTGGAAACACAGATTCACCAAAACTCATGGAAATTATCAATTAAAACCCCTAAGTCTATGTTGGTGATCCATTTTAGTCATTTATGCAAGGTATATTGATGGTTTGTAATGAATGTTAACTACCGTCAACAAATTCTCCCACACTTAGGCTTTTACTTATCCTCGATAAAAGGTTGGATTTGTTAAGACATAACTTTGGGACAAGACATCAACATAAAACTATTCCCAGTCATTCATGCACTGTGGGATTCAAAGTGTCTACCATGAAACTTTGGACAGATGAAGAACGGAACAGCTTGAAATAGATCACCAACTTCCTTTAGTCAAGTCAATTGGAGAAACATTTTAAGATTTTTGAAAACAAAACATAGCTTACCTTCTCCTTTTGTAGTACTCTCAAATCACTCGATATATGTAGTATTTTTGGATCCTCACCAAGGCATTGATGACTTGGCCTTCTTTATACCTACTTCTAAAAGCTTATGTGGAGCTCAGGTAGGGATAAATGTGAGAACATACTTTGTCGCACCCAGTTTTAAAGACAAAACCAAATACACACTATATGTGAGCCCAGGAAGTCAAATCTTACATATAGCCACAAATAAGGGTAATATCTAGAGACAATACTTATTACATAATGTATTAGTAAAAGAAATATAACCTCAGAGTATAGACAGCGAGAAGTCAACTCCGATCTTCAGGCGAAGACTCCAAATCCACAGGGACGACTGACCGGTTGACCACAAGCCTAACTCCTCCAAACCAGCAATCTGGTACCCATCCGGGATTTTCATTGGATGTAAAGCAAGTGTAAGCTCATCATGCTTAGCAAGTATATCAAAGGGATCTATGAGGCTCAAAAGGCTTGACACTATTTGACCGTGGTTCACAATTTTAGTTGATCAAGTTTTAACATCCTGTATCACTACTTTAGTGAACAATCCCAATTCCCAAGTGATGTTAAAGTATAGTCAAGTTTATCTCAATTCCCAGCCATCCACCATCCATAGTAACCACTAATCTTGAAGGATCCAGACCGCTCGTATCTGTGAGCACGGCTGTTATAACAGGTTAATTATATCTACAGAAATTATACATCTTTACCCATCGAGCCATGATTCCCAATGTCGGGGTTTGCAAGGCCCACTACACCTCTTCCCAGGAAGTGTGGCAGGGTTTCACTACGAAACCCTTAGCTAGTTGCACTAACAAGTCATAGCTACAAAGGAGTGGCACACATGGGTATCGTAGCACGATACACACCCTAATAGAAAAAGGAAAGATACCCTCTTACCCTTACTGGAGCTTCAGACGAGCTAGTACAATCTAGTTAATAGGTTAAAGTCAGAGCCATATGACACTCGGGGTTGTATGGAACCTCCTAGGTTGCCGCTTCAGGATTAAGTCCTTATGGAGAGGCACTAGAGTACTCAACCCCGTACTCTAGCCCCCTATCTGTTGCTAAAAAGCTCCACTTTATCACAGTGCATATAGCCTTTAGTCATGTTTAATAATTATTTTATATTAAGCGCTGCAGCATCTATCCAAAATGCCTACCCAAAACCTTATGTATCAAGGATATGTGGTACAAGTAATCATCTAGGTAAAGTCCCTAAAGGTATTTCAACTTAGACACATGCATGAATATGAATGGTAATAGTTCATAGGTAACAAGGGACCTTTGGTACACTTGCCTTAAATACCGATCCTTTGGTAAGCTTTAATCTTCAATGTCCTTCTTCATCTTCTAGATCACCACGTGTATCTCACCGACTGGACATAATCATAGAACACCACACAAACATCCATACACATACATGCATAGCATACAATTGCATCTATATCAGAACAGTACACCAATCATAGAAAAATAAGTAAAACGACGTATCGCTACAAACACACAAACGCAAAAGACACGCTATATGCGATTCAACGAAAAAGCGACTATCGAAGGATTTTTGGTGCAACGAAAAATAAAACCTATCCATATAACTTATTTTAATTGTAGAAACACATGTAAATATTTTCATTAATCAACTTGTTTCATTGCTTAAGAAAGAGCGTAGTGTAAAACCTATATTGACTTTATATTCTAAAAATGATGCAAGTGATAGTATTAATACAATTAACTTTTTAATTGCCAAAATATATTTGAGTAACATGAGAACCACTAACGCCACTGTGTAGAACACGCCGAAACAAAAGTAACACAACAAGAATGGCTCGATGCTACGGTTACGAGAACGCAAGAGACACTAAGAAATGAGCTACGATTAAAAGAAAACCACTATCAAAAGATTCATATTATATTATAAAAGAAACAACTGCGAGCTTGTTTTAGATTAGCTAAGAAAAAACTATATGAGCAATATTGATTTAGATTAATCACAACATATTTAGTTTTAAAAGTCAAGTTAAAGCTAATCATGCATTATTTATAAATGTTATCACATAACAATTAAACTTTACCTTCACGAAGGAATTAAGCATGTGACTGCATCTACTCGTACTTATCACATATGTATCTTGTTCAGCTAATCAAATTATATTCTAGAAACACTTTTAAGTTAACAATTAATCATATTAACTTTTAGGTATAAATCATCAAAGTTAAGCACCTATATTGCTTTTAATTCCAACCTGTGTGCAAATATACTAATTAATTTAATATTTAGCTATATATGGAAAAACATGTGACATGAAAAACATTGCCCCTAACACATAGTTCACGTCAGCACGAACCAAACGCAACTTAAACGGTGCAAAACGGAATTATAACTTAAATTGCTTTTAATTAAAAAGTTATTGAATAATCCTCAATCAAATTAATATTTAACTTATAAATTTCCAAGATGTAATACATGTTAAACATCGCTGCTAACATGTAACACACACTACGATGAAACTCGCGTAATCGAATCGAAATCAAAAACCTAAATCGACTTTAATTAAACAATGATTAATTAATTATAGACACAATTAATATTTTAATAAAATAAATTCATAAACATATTATATGAAAACTAATAACTCTACTGCGTAGATCTCCATGATACAAAACTAACGCAACTAGAATGAATTGAAACGGAATTAGAACGATTAAACGGCGTGTATTCAAAGTAGGATGGCAAAATCATAAATATAATCATCTTCTACCTTGACATGCCTGTACGTATAGAACACTTGCCGGATTATTTGAAGAACGCAGCAGCCAGCAGGGAAGGGGAGGCCCTGGCCGGGTGGCGCTCGGCTGGCTGAGGGGCGCTCGGCTGGACAGCCAACCGGCGGCGGCGTGGTGCCAGGTGCGGTTGTGAGGTGGGGGCGCTGGGAGGCGCGGCCAAGGCCGGAGAACAAAGAAAAAGGCCCGTCCATGGTGGTTCCTCGCCGGAGAAAAAAAAGAGAGATTAGGGAAACGATGAACGGGGCACGGATTTGTGAAAAGGATGGCAAGACGGTGTAGAGGACGACGAGATCTACCTCGTAGTGGTGGTGGTCGACGTCGAAACGCCATGGTTTGGCTGGAAAAGCTCATCGGAAGTTCACCGGAAACCTAGCTGTGTCGAACTTCGGCGTCCGATCTACAGGGCTACGAGTGGCGGCTCAAAAAATGGGCTGTACTTATGGAATCCTCGCATCGAGGGCTACGCCGGCATATATATATACGCAGGGTTTAGAGATTTTGGAAAGTGGAGATATTTTAGAAATTATTGATTTTCGGAATTAAAATAATTACAGAAAATTAGGAATTACTATTTAGGCTCCGAAAAATATCTCTGAGCTCCGAAAAATACTAGAAAAATTCCTAGGGATAGATGGAAGAATAAGGAACACAACCAAAGTGGTTTTAGCTCCAGAAAAGACTTTTGGATTGATCGAGAAAAAAGATAAGGCTCCAAGAAATTAGAATTTAATTCCGAAAAAGGTCGGAAAGATTTCCGGAAAGAGAGGCACCGTTCTAACGCGTCTTAAAACCTTTTCCAAGCCTTTGGATTTTGAAAACAAGGTATCTTATCTAACTTTTGTTTTTACAAGTTTTCAAATTCTTTATAAACCACTACATGAAAAATAATATTTTGAAGATTGAGATTTGAATTTACTTTCCAAACCACTCATCACAAAAGTACCAATGCAATGGCATGTATGCGCAAACATGTTGCTACCCTTATGTTGAATTTTAATTTTCTTTTACCTATGTTTTTATGAGCATAAAACAATTAACAGAAATCATTTTACTCTTTTTAGAAAGTAACTAATTTTAGGATATTACATACTTGCATTGCATATATTGTAAAATCAAAATAAGGATCCAAGGAGAAAAATGGCATACTCTTAGATCAAGATGTGCATGTGTATGTGTTGACATTTCTTAGCATCACTCTTTACTAGGTTGTCGTCCCTAGCATAATGCCAGATATGCATGGTTGGTAATTATTAATGACACTTGTAAACTTTAGAGAAAATTATATATATATATTAAAGTATCTGCAAGCACACAGATAATATACCATTGTAGCATTTCACTTGGGAGTATACCAGGTATCGTTTTTTATATTTTATCCATAAGGCGGTGCTACGGAGTTGTGCTGTCATATAGATATTAACAAATATATATACTTATGTTAAAATCACTCTCATGCTATGGTAGGGGTAAGTCAAGGGATAAATAAATAATAAGTGTAAGGTAATAATGGTATTCCAGAGATAGAAATAGAGACTCATAAAATGTAGTACGGCTAAGCAGGAGATTCATTAAGAGCAAGAGATTCCTAAGTCATTCCTTATTTACTAAGTCTTTTGTACACCTAAGTATATACACTCTCATCTATAGTATAACTAACTTTGGATCTATACATAAGGAATATTACTAAGGAAGATCAAGAATAGAGCTTGTCTCCCTTCGCAACCGCGTTCTACTTGCTCTACAAATGGGGAGTGGACTACAAAGGACTCAACAGGAGTGTCACATCCATGATCTACCACAAGACCTAGAGTGCAGAATGCATCCGTAGGCAAACAATATCTAAGCACCATGCTTACATAATGTTGACCACTTAACTCACTCGAGTACTGAGCTAAGAGCTTTGTGAACATATGCATAAATTCATCATCAATCATAACTATATCAAGCATATAACTAGATCAAACTAGGAACATAATAAATAGCAATATAATATTGAAGTAGCATAAAGTCATAAATATAGAGATACAATGGCTATACCAGTCTCCAGACGGTAGATCCAAAATCCTGACCAATAGCCCACACTCTTCTTGAACCTTGCTAGCTAGCCTATACTAGAACTTTGAAGAATTGGAGCTCTACTCTCTTCTCTCTGGAAACCCTAATTTTTGGTCTGATCTTGACTTATGTCAGCGTGCTCTGGAGGGGGGGTAGGGGCTGATTATATAGGCCGAAGCATCCAATGTGAGCCCTTGGATCAAACTGACTTGAATAAACAACATAGATGCAATCCTTAAGGTGTTGGAGAACCGACGTAGCAATAGGGCTGACAGGTAGGGCCCACAGAGCTAGGCGGCCGGTGGCCCCACCTGTCACCCTCTCGTCCTCTGCTTCGGTGATGTAGCTTCTGGAGTCCTTTGGAACCTTCGAGAGTTAGTTTCACCATGGATAAGCGTGATTTAATTTGACATTTTGATCTCCCTTGATGGTTTTCTAAAATAACCCTGCTGAAAACATAGATTCACCAAAACTCATAGAAATTGTCAGTTTAAACCCCTAAGTCTATGTTGGTGATCATTTTCATGCATTATTTCAAGTTATATTGAAGTTTATAATGGATGATAATTACCGTCAACAAACTCCCCCAAGCTTACCATTTGCTAGTCCCTGAGCAAAGCTAAACTTATCAATGGATCAAGAGTTTAGGATCTTTGAAAATATTGTAGCAACTCCTCAAAAGTACACATGCATTCAAACAAGAATTCTCCTCTGGATTAGAACAAACTGATCTGTCTTTCAAACTTACCCATATGACCTTCAACTATGGGGCTTGTAGCCTTCACTTGGGTCTTGAGCAATTGAAAGACAGAATGATCAAGTCAAGCACTATGTCTCATGTTCTTTGTTCAACCATTATTCTGGAGTTTTTGCAAGTTTTCAAAATAAAACTCAGAGATTCCATTGTATGACACTCTCAAATCTCTCGAAATATGTGTAATTTGTGGATCCTCACCAAGACAATAGTAATGTTATGCCTTTCTTCCTACAACTAGAGCTTATGTGGAGCTCATAGGAATGGTGATAGCATGAAAGAGCATACTTGCAATACATATATTATAAAGTCAAACCTCAGATCCAAAGAAACTTAAGTCATACAATCAAATCAAGATGTGCATCTGTGTGGAATATATGGTGGATATATTTGGTGTCTAACCTAATTCAAGGGGCTGATAGGTGGGGCCCATAGGGGCCAGGTGGCCCCACCTATCACCCTCTCATCCTCTGCTTCGATGACATGGCTTTTGGAGTCCTCTGGAACCTTCTAGAGTTAGTTTCACCGCCGATAAGCGCAATTTAATTTGACGTTTTGATCCCCCTTGATGGTTTTCTGAAATAACCATGCTAGAAACATAAATTCACTAAAACTCATGGAAATTGTCAGTTTAAACCCCTAAGTCTATGTTGGTGATCATTTTCATGCATTATTTCAAGTTATATTGAAGTCTATAATGGATGATAACAACCATCAACAGTATGGATGTGTATATATTGGCTAACCTAATTCTACTATGCTCATTGAAACATATCTCTCTTGATTGAAACTTGGAAACACTTTTGCAAGAAAACATGGGCTATCTTATTTATCTTTCTCTCCTTTTTTAGGCGGGCATCTGAGTACCCATTGTTTTAGATATCTCAGACACTTGTCTATTTTTTCAATACTTTTTTTCATGAATAACTTTTGCATAGCCCATGCCTTTTTTTGCAATTGAAACTTTTCAAGAGAGACATTTACAAGAACTTGGAGCATTTATCCTAACAAACATATTTTTGTGTCTATACCTACTGTAGGAGTAGAACATTTTTGGGTGGATGGAAAAATGTTGTTGCATACCCCTAGTGTAGGAGAAATAGATATATGTGGAGTGTACGTGATCTTGATCTTGAGAGCATGATAAATTTCTCAAAACAAGGGTCATAAGGTTTGACGAAATTCAATACAATAACAAGTAATATATGTATAAGGTTTCCTAGTCTATATATCATATTTGGCTCTGGTGCAACATTGCTTACCACAAAGGAGAGGTGTAGCTATTTATTTTTTTATTTTTTGAAATAAAATTCTCCAATAACAAGACATCAAGAATCAAGTTCTCATTATTCTACTATATTTCATTCCACAACAAGTTAAATAGCAAGGGGTCCCTAATAATAAGTTCCCAATAGTAGCAAGACTTCTAGAAAAAGTGTTATGTGAGTCTATCCTTTAGTCATGACTGAAATAATCTTTTTCTCAATTTTAAAGTTGTTTTTATCAAAGGATTTTCAATTCGGTTCGAAACGGAAAGTGAGATAGGTGAAAATAGAACATATTGGACTCAAACCTGACTGTGGACGAAGTGCAAGGCGAGGAGGAGCTGGGTTAGGCTAGTTGGCCCATGTAGGAGGCCAGGCGGCCCACTCTCGGGCCTATTTTGGTCCAACTTTGGCGAGTGTGGTATTTGGTCTTTTGCTTTTTGAATTTCATAATTTTTGCGATCGAATTCTGTTTTGTCGTCGAGGTGTGCTTCCCCCACACTTGTTTCCTATTTACCTTTATGCACAACATATAGAGAAAAACACATATAAAAAAATAGAGAACATGTAATAATAACAAAATTTATTGATAGGGCGCTTTATTACACAATCCAACCTAACACTAACTTTTAACTAACAAACTTCAATCACTCTAACAATCTGAGTTAAGCAAATGACCTAAACTCTAACCTAACTATGCCCTATTGATTCACAACCTAACTCTTAACTCTCATACTTCTCTTTGTTGATGACATAGCAACTTAAGATACTAAGCTCATACTCTAGGTTCTTGCGATAAACATGCTCCTTATCTATCCTAAATAGTAGAACATGGATATAAGCGGTGAGGGTTTTGATCTTGTCATGCAGCATGGCAATAGTCGGATGTTGGCACTTCTCATCGTTCTCTAGGACAGAGGGTGGCACCCTCTTCTTCTTTTCATTTAGTGGAACAACCTTCACTTGTTCCGGCGTAGTGTGAACTCCATCTATGCTCAAGTGAGGGGTGACCGACTTGTACTTCATGCATGTGACATCTCCAAACTTGTTGGTCTTGACTCCGGTCAGCGTCTCATTCACCCTTGGAGGAAGGAGGTTGATTTCCTTCGGGACCTTGATCATCAGCGACACGTCGGGTTGACATGGCTTGTCTTTAAGAAGTAGATGTGGTGGCGGTGGAGCAAGGACCAGATGACGGATGGCGTGGGTGAAGTAAGATTGGTTAGAGGGAATAGGAGCTACTCCTCATGGCGGGATGATGCTTAGCAGTATGGGTTCGTCAACTCCATAGGGAACGATCTCTTTTCCAGCCATTGGAGTTAGGGAGGTGGAAAGCTTTGGTGTTGCTGGAGATGGAAGGCTTTGATGGAATGGCTATAGAGGTAGACAAGGGCTAGTTTATATAGGGAGGAAAAACTTGCAGCAGGGGTCATGATCTTATCCTATTAGGGTTTCATAATGAAGAAATAACAAATACGATGGAGACTGCAGGATAGCAGAGGGGAAGACTATAGAAGATACGAGAGAATCGACTAGAGGTGAGGTGGCTGATAGGTGGGTCAGCCAGCCTAGAGGTCGAGCCGGCCGGCCTAGCACGTCATATCCTTGTGCGGGTTTTTCAATCTGCAGTTTCTATTGCCTAACTCATTCTGAAAAAGGTATTCTCGCATTATGAAACGTAAAGAGGAGGGCAGAGGTGTAAATCTATGGAAAATAAGAAAATCTATCTCATCTAAATCCTCAGGTGATTTTTTAGGTTCTAGAAAGATCTTGAGACGATGACCATTTACCTAGAATAACATACCTTCATCATTTTGAAGTGTTACTGCTCCATGTGACGAGGTGCTTATAACCTTGAATGGTCCTTCCTATTTGCTCCAAAGTTGTCCATGCCTAAATAATTTTACCCTAGAATTAAAAAGTAATATCTTATCTCCCAGGGTGAACTCCTTCTTCTTGATCCTCTTGTCATACCATCTTTTTGTTCTCTCCTTGTATATCTTAGCATTATGGTATGCTTTTTCACGCCTTTCATCAAGCTCAGAGAGTTGCATCTTCCTCTTGGTTCCTATAGCTTCAAAGTCCATGTTCTATCGCTTGATAGTCCAGTGAGCTTTAAATTCTAGCTCAACAGGTAGATGACAGGTCTTTCCATAGATGAGTTGATATGGTGATATGCCCAACAGTATTTTATAGGCCATTCTATAAGCCCATAATGCATTGGGTAGTCTATCCTTCCGTGCAGTCCCCATCTCGTTGATCGTCTTCTATAGAATGTTCTTGATTTGTTTGTTCAATGTTTTTGCTTGGCCACTTGTCTGAGGGTGATATGGAGTAGCAATGTTGTGACAGATCCCATGTCTCGACAAGTAGTTGTGAAAGTTCTTGTTAGTGAAGTGAGTTCCTCCATCACTAATCACCATTCTTGGAACTCCAAAACGTGGAAATATTGTCTCTTCCAACATCTTCTTTGAGTTCTTAGCATCAGTAGATTTACATGGCATGGTTTCAACCCACTTGGAGACATAGTCAACGGCCACCAAGATGTATTCATAGTTCTTTGACTTTGGAAACGGTCCCATGTAGTCGATTCCCCATACATCAAAAAGTTCTATCTGGAGATTGTTGGTGAGTGGCATGGCATCTCTTGAATTGATATTCCCATGCCTTTAACACGCTCCACATCTCCAGATGAAGTCCTTTGTGTCTTCATACATGGTTGGCCAGAAGAATCCACTTTGCCAAATCTTGGAATGAGTGTGAAATGCACCATAATGCCCTCCATATAGTGATGAGTGGCATCGCTCGATGATCTTGATGCCTTCTTCTGCTGGTACACATCTTCTGAGTAGGCCACTAGAGCAGAAGCTGAAGAGGTACGGCTCATCCCATATGTGGAGATGACTTTCGTAGATGAGTTTATTTTTGTTCTCCCCTGATGGTACATAACCTGCAACCATAAAATTAACAATATTTGCATACCAGAGGTTGGATTTTGTGATCTTGAAGAGCATGCCATCTCGTAGCGAATCGTTGATGGGCAGTTCCTATGGATTTTTTAACTGCATTCTGGACAAGTGATCGGCAACAGAATTGTCTACTCCTTTTTTATCTTTTATATCTAAATCAAATTATTAGAGTAGCAAAATCCATCTTATAAGTCGAGGTTTAGCATCTTTCCTAGTTAGCAGGTATTTTAAAGTAGCATGACAGGTATAAACAATCACCTATGCTCCTACTAAGTAAGATCTAAATTTGTCAATAGCAAAAACAATAGCTAGGAGTTCTTTTTCAGTTGTTGCATAGTTAAGTTGAGGTCATATCAGAGTTTTGCTAGCATAAGCAATTACATGATGTTTTTTATCTTTTGTTTGTCCCAAAACTGCCCCCACAGCATAATCACTAGCATCACAAATAATTTCAAAAGGTAGCGACTAATCAGGGGGTTGAATGATTGGTGCAGAGATAAGTGCTTTCTTAATAATTTTAAAAGATTTCAAGCATGCATCATCAAATTCAAAGGTAACATTCTTAGCCAAAAGATTTGTAAGAGGTCTAGCAATATGTGAAAAATCTTTTATAAAGCAGCGGAAAAACCCCACATGGCCAAGAAAACTGTGAATCCCTCTGATATTTACGGGAGGAGGTAATTTTCAATTACTTCAATTTTAGCCTTATCTACCTCAATCCCTTATTCGGACACCAAGTGTCCAAGCACTATGCCTTCTCTAACCATGAAATGACATTTTTCCCAATTAAGGACTAAGTGTTTTTCTTCACATCTTTGTAAAACATTGTCTAAATTTTCAAGACAATCATCAAAGGTTTTTCCATAAATAGAAAAGTCATCCATAAAAACTTCCATGATTTCTTCAATCATATCAGAAAATATAGACATCATGCATCTTTGAAAAGAAGCTGGAGCATTACATAGTCTAAAAGACATTCTATGATAAGCATAAGTTCCATATGGACATGTAAAAGTGGTTTTGCTTTGGTCATCTGGATAGTTTGAAACCTGGTGATAACCTAAATACCCATCAAGGAAACAGAAGAAAGAGTGATTTGTTAGTCACTCCAATATTTCATCAATGAAGGGCAACGGAAAATGATATTTCTTTGTTGCCTTTTTAAGTTTTTGGTAGTCAATACACATTCGTCATCTAGTGATGGTTCTTTGGGGGATTAATTCATTCTTTTTATTTTTAACAACAGGCATGCCTCCCTTTTTAGGCACAACTTGAACAGGGCTTACCCACTCACTGTATGGAATGGGGTAAATGATCCAGGCGTGCAAGAGTTTCAAAACCCCTTTCTTAATAACTTCTCTCATCGCATTATTAAGCCTACGTTGTGGCTTCCTAGAAGGTATAGAGTTAGGAACATTAGGGATGCGATGGGTGCAAAGAGCAGGGCTAATTCCCTTAAGCTCTTGGAGCGAGTAGCCAAAAGCAGGGCGATGCTTTTCTAAGACAGTTAGCAAGCAAAGGGATTCTTCCTAAGAGAGTTTATCACTTATGATCATAGGAGAATCCTGATCACTATTGAGAAAAGCATACCTAAGACCAGAAGGCAGGGGTTTAAGCTCAACGGTGGGTTTGGGTGGTTCTAGCAATTCATCTAGAGGTTCAGGCTTTATAGGATTTTCCTCTTCCTCTTCCTAGACGAAGAATTGGGCATCATCTTCAAGGTTGGGTTTGATCAAATCATCAAGAGATGCAACCTTAACCTCTTCCATTAGGTCTTCCTTGGGAATTGGCTTAGTCTTAGCATTTAGAGAATGAGCAATGGGTATAAAAAGTTTAAAGTTTTTTCCTAAGACTAATTTTCAACTTCCCTGTTTGTCCTTCTTGGATAAGTATTTCAATTGGTTGTCCTATCAACAGGTCAAACTCAATGATATCAAAGATATAAAAGCTCAAATGAACCATGGTTCCCTTTACCAGAATAGGGAGGACATACAGAATTCCCAAACCATGGAGAATGTGTCCTCAAAGATTTTTCAATAACTTTGTTGTTGGGGTTAATGACATGCGTTTCAATAAATCATTAGCAAAAGATGCATACATGATATTAACACCCACAGCTGGATTATAAAGAGCATCAAAAGGAGTGTGGGGGTATGACCTCGGATACCCACGGCAATCCACATGGGTTGCGCCCTCAGGGGCGGCCTAGCCCATAAGATGAAGCCTTGCGGGGCACGACTTTGCTTGGTGCCTCCCGCAAGACATCTGGAGGACATCCTGAAGATACTACGAGATCTGTTTGGATATGTATGATCCCAAGATTCCTGTAATCAGTTATTACTTTCCGGTTATCTCTCAGATCTAACCAAGTTGTAACCCTGCTCCTCGGACTATATAAGGCGGGCAGGGACCCCCTCAAAACACATGTAATATCATACGATAGCTAATACAAACCAACAGACCATAGGAGTAGGGTATTACGTCATACTGATGGCCTGAACATGTCTAACTCATGTGTCTCTGTTGCCTTCTTGTTCTTGATCTCACACACCTCTACCGATCAATCTACCTTCATGGGATACCCCATGGAGGACTACCGATGATATTCTATCGACAGTTGGCACGCTAGGTAGGGGCTTGCGTGCTATTTCCTTATCAAACAAGATGGCTTTTTTCATAGGCTCTTTGTCCCTCCCATAGCCTGGCTAGATCTACACAGTCAGATTGATCTCCTAGATCATCAACGCTAACGGAGTCAGAGAGCTCCTCGAGCCGGCACAGGTCAATTCTGTGTCGATCATCCCCGCACCTACGACTGCAGATCCGATCTTAGAACCACCCCCGAGTCGCCTTCATCAGCAACTCACCGCCCACTTCCCCACTACCAGAGGAGGCAGATCAATAATGACAATCTAGTTGAGTCCATCGATCGGGTTGGTCTGAAGCTCGCCGATTGCCTCTCCATTGCCAAATCAGCTCTAGACACTTTGGTTCAGTGCCGACCACCCTTTGATCCAAATCTATCGAAGGCTGCTTAGAAAACTCCAGGAGTTGCGGCTCTGCCCTTTGGGCTCACCAACGTCGCCGCCACCTACCAAGATGCCCTAAGGGGCAAATTCACTAAAAAGGTGGGAGACATCCTTCCGCTCACCGACCAGATCGCCGACCAGCCTCCACCGGCCGTCAACATGCTCCATGTCAGCCGATGCTCTGGAGCGTCCCTCTAGACCACCCTAGAAGAGAATCCAGATTCTTAGTCCCAAGGCTCTATAGAGACCCTCACCGAAACCTTCACCGAGCAACTTCCTCTCCCTCCTTTCTGAGGTGGTGCGATCTTCAACGTCAGTGTCGATAGCCCCCTCAGAACAGCGAGACCGAGGAGGAACACGCCGCTTGTGAGAACCGAAACATCAACCGCGCACAACACCGAGCAAATGAGAATACCCTCGTGATGGCTGAGCAGCAACTCGACTCACAAGGAAGGCCACTCTAGCGCAACCTCGATGAAGAGTTTCTCCACGTTGATGGCCACGACGTCTTTAAGACTCCAAGCGCCAATCTGGCAGTAGCCGCCAATGAGCTTTCCTGCCTCCCGCAGACGCTCGAGCTCGCCAAGGTCGCCGCCATGCTTAAAGCGGTGCACTGCTAGGTCAATGAGATTCGACAGGACTAGAGAACTTCATACTCCACTACTTCGATTCACCGATCAGTCACCACAAGAACCGATCGCCGCCAAAGTCGCTTCACCGACTAGCACCGCGATGATAGGCAACCCCTCCAGGGTGGAGCTAGGGGTAACCGCACCGAACACCACCGCCAACACGACCAGGAGGTCGACCAGGACGTTCGGGTGCACCTCAACAATCTTTGAGATGCATGATGACATATCCACGAATGTCATTTTGGTCACCATGAGGACGAAGTACGTCGCCGCCAGGAGTACGAGCAAGAGTACAATAACCCAAACTCAGCCCTCGAGCCAATCACTGGCGGCAACGCTATAGATGACGGCGCCGACAACCCCGAGGGGCCCTCGGCATTCACAAGGGTGCTCCGAACACTTCAGTGGCCCCATGGTTTCAAAATCACTAGGGTCGAGCCCTATGAGGGAAGGATGAATCCAACACAGTGGTTACAGGCTTATGCCACTGTTGTTCTCGCTGCTAGGGAAGACACCAGTGTCATGGTGAACTATCTTCCCATCATGCTCGTGCCAACCGTCATGAACTGGTTTACTAGCCTTGGCCCAGACTCCATCGGATCCTGGGATGAGCTAAAAAAAAGTCTTCACCAACAATTATATGGCTACGTGTATGCGACTGGGAACCAAGCATGATCTCAACCGTATCAACCAGAAGCCATTCGAGCTCCTCCACAGCTACATCCGATGCTTTTCCGAGATGAGGAATTCTATTCTAAACATCATGGAAGCCGAGGTCATCACCGCCTTCATCCAAGGACTCCATAATCGTGAGCTTTGCTCTAAGTTCAACCGTAAGCCACCCATGGGGATCAGCGAGATGATCACAACCGCCAACCAGTATGCCGACACCAAGGAAGCCGAGGTGCGCTTCAATGAGGATGCGCGCACTCATCGCCCAACACACCGCTACGACGACCGCTCCGATGACCGTTGCCACAATGACCGCCACCACGATGACCACAGTTATCATCGTGACAGCGGTCGTGATCAGCCAGAAGGACCCAAGACTGGTCAAAATTGCCGCTACCGGCCAGACCACATTGTCGCTGCCATCAATGAACCTCAAGCCAAGCGCAACTATGACGAATAGTACAAGAAGATACTCGACAGCCCATGCCCTCTCCATAAGAACACCAAGCACAAGATGAAGAACTGCCTCGGTTTGGCTAAGGAGTTATAGGACAAAAAGCTAGACAACGACGCCAACAACGGAGCCGGAGGTTGCTAACCACCTAGGGGCAATGACAATGTCTTCTAGGACCACAACAAGGTGGTCGCCACCATCTTCAAGGGCCTCGCCTCCACCGAGAGCATAAGAGAATGGAAGCTCGCCACATGACGGGTGCTCAACGTCACTACAGAGGATGCTGTCGCCAACCCCAGCTATCGTCCATGGTTTGAAGTCCCCATCACCTTTAGTAGGGGCAACCAATGGGCGGACATTCCCTACACAGGGTATTTCCCCTCGTCCTCAACACAACCATCCAGAAGGTGCTCTTCAGAAAAGTGCTCATCGACGGTGGGAGCGCTCTAAATCTCCTCTTCGCCGGAGCCCTAAAGAAGCTGGGCCTCAGAATAGTGGATCTCACACCCTCTGACTCCTCCTTTTGGGGTGTGGTACCTGGCAGGGCCTCCAAACTGCTTGGAGAGATCACCCTACCAGTACAGTTCGGCATGGCAAGCAACTACCGTGTCGAGCACATCAACTTCTATGTCACCGATTTCAACACCACCTACCATGCCATACTTCACCGGCCAGCTCTGGCCAAGTTCATGGCTATACCACACTATGCGTATCTGGTGCTAAAGATGCCTTCGCCTGTAGGAGTTCTAGCCCTACAGGCCAACCTCTCCATCACCTACGCCTATGAGATAGAGAGTCTCGCCCTCGCTGAAGCCACCGACCTCTCCATCTAGATGGCCAGCGTGGTCACCAAAGCCAAGACGTTGTCCACCGACAACATGGAGATCCCAGAGCTGGAGCCTCCCCATGCCTCTGCCAAGTCCAAGGAAATAAAGGAGGTCGGCCTTAGCCTCGACGACCCCTCCAAGACCGTGAAGATTGGGGCTCACCTTGACCCCAAATAGGAAAGCGTGCTCGTCTCCTTCCTACATGCCAATGCTGACGTGTTTGCTTGGAAACCTACAGACATGTTGAGGGTACCACGAGAGAAGATCGAGCACTCCTTGAATGTCTCGCCGACCACCAAACCAATCAAGTAGAAACTCTGTCGATTCACGCCAGACAAGAAGGAGGCTATTAGGGTAGAAATAAAATGGCTCTTAGCTGCTAGATTTATAAAAGAAGTGTATCATCCTGAGTGGTTAGCAAACCCTATCCTCATTCGAAAAAAGAATAAAGAATGGAGAATATGCGTTGATTACACTGATCTTAACAAACACTGCCCTAAAGACCCCTTTGGTTTGCCTCGGATAGACAAGGTTGTAGACTCCACCGCCTGATGCGAACTGCTCTCCTTCCTTGACTGTTACTCCGGCTATCACCAGATCTCCCTCAAGGAAGAAGACCAGATCAAGACGTCATTCATCACGCCCTTCGGTGCGTATTGCTATACCACCATGTCCTTCGGACTCAAGAACGCCAGGGTGACTTATCAAAGGGCTATCCAGATGTGCCTCAATCAATAGATTGGCCGCAACATCGAAGCTTACATCGACGATGTGGTCGTCAAGTCCAAGACCGCCGATGATCTTATCGCTGATCTCAAAGAAACGTTCGCCAACCTAAACAGGTACCGATGGAAGCTAAACCCTTCAAAGTGCATCTTAGGAGTTCCATCCGGTATACTCCTAGGCTACATTGTCAGCGCACGAGGCATCGAGCCTAATCCTGACAAGGTCTCCACCATCACCAACATGAAACGGCCAACATGCGTCAAGGATATACAGAAGCTTATAGGCTGCATGGCTGCCTTAAGCTGCTTCATATCATGCCTCGGCAAAAAAGGGCTACCTTTCTTCAAACTCCTCAAGGCATCCAAGCACTTTTCCTGGTTGGAAGAGGCAGACACAGCTTTCGAGCAGCTTAAGTTGTTCCTAATAAAGCCTCTAATCATGACGGCGCCACGGCCAGACGAAACTCTCCTGATCTATATCACCGCTACTTCTCACGTCGTCAGCATAGCAATTGTGGTCGAACATGAGGAGGTTGGGCATGCCTATAAGGTGTAATGTCTAGTATATTTCATCAGCAAGGTTCTTAATGAGCCCAAGACTCGTTATCCTCAGGTCCAGAAGCTGCTATACGCTGTTCTAGTTACGTCGCGCAAGCTCCACCACTATTTCGAGTATTACAAGATCGTTGTGGTCATCGAGTTCCCTCTGGGGGACATCCTCCGCAACAAAGAGGCCAACGGTCGTATCATCAAGTGGGCTGTCGAGCTCGGCACTTACTCCATTGAATTCAGAACCAGACCTACGATCAAGTCTTAGGCGCTTGCTGATTTCGTCGCTGAGTGGACCGAGATCCAAGAGCCCATCGCCGCCACATGCCCCGAGCACTGGGTGATGTACTTTGATGGCGCCCTTAACATCAATGGTGCTAGTGCGGGCATTATGTTCATTACGTCGACCAAGGATAACCTATGATACGTTCTCCGGATACACTTTTCTGCCTCCAACAACGCCGCCGAATATGAAGCATGTCTCCACGGACTCTGTATAGCCATTGAGCTTGGCGTCAAATGCCTCATGGTATACGGCGACTCTGCACTAGTCATCAACTAGCTTAACAAAGACTGGTCTTGCTCCACCAAGAAGATGGATGCATATTGCGCCAAAATTAGGAAGCTTGAAGGAAAGTTCTACGGTATCGAGTACCACCACGTGGTACGCGATCAAAATCAGCTCGCCGATTACTTATCCAAGTTGGACTCCTCTCACGTCGCGATTCCGCCGAGGGTCTTCATTCAAGATCTTCTGGCGCCATCCATTAAGGAAGAAAAGGAAATTCAGGAAGTTCCCCCGGCCGAGCAGCTGGTACTTATGGTACCTTTGTCGGCCGCCGATTGGAGGGAACAGTTCATCAAGTACCTCTCTAGCGCCAAAGTACCCGCCAATAAGACTAAAACCAAATGCCTAATCTGATGAAGCAAACATTACATGCTGATGGATGGCAACTTGATGAGGAAAAGCGCCAAGGAAGGGATTCCGCAAAAATGCATCACCCAAGAAGACAGAGTGAAGTTACTTCTCGAAATTCACTCTGGTTCTAGTGGCAACCACACGACATCGAGAACACTGGTCGGTAAAGCTTTCGAGCTAGTTTTTACTAGCCCACGGCCATCTCTGATGCAGAAGACCTCGTTCGATGTTGTGAAGGATGCCAGTTTTTTACCAAGCAAATACATGTGCCCGCACAAGAGCTGTAGACCATTCCAGCTTCCTAGCCCTTTGCATGCTGGGGACTGGACATGATTGGCCCTTTTAAGCTAGCGCCAGGTGGCTTCCGGTATGTGTATGTTGCCTTTGATAAATTCTCCAAGTGGATTGAGTATAAACCGCTCGTCTCAGCTACTGCAAAGAAAGCAGTCGAGCTCTTCGAAGACATCATCTACAGATTCGGTCTCCCGAACAGCATCATCATCGACCTCAGATTTATATTTACTGGCCATCACTTTTGGGACTTCTACGAAGACCATTGCATCTCCATCAAATACGTCTCAAATGCCCATCCTAGAGCCAATGGCCAGGTCGAATGGGCGAATGGCATGATCCTTGATGCCCTCAAAAAGAGATTATATCAGAAAGAAGAAAAGTACCTGGGCAGATGGCTCAAGGAGGTACCAGCTATAGTCTAGGGACTACGCACTCAAGTTAGTCGTAGCACCGGTGTGTCTCCATACTTCTTGGTCTACGGCTCAGAAGCCATACTACCAGCGGATATTACCTTCCGAGCACCTAGGGTGGAAAATTATGATGAAGAGCAAGCCGCAGCTATTTAGATAGAGGATGTTGATAGGGCCGAGGAAGAATGCCTAATCACTTGCATTTGCACAGCCAAGTATCTAGAAGGCTTGTGGAGATACTACAACCACAACATCAAAGGTCGTTCATTTGCTGTCGGTGACCTCATTCTCTGCAGGAAACAAAAAAACCAAAGGGATGCATAAGCTTTCCTCCCCCTAGGAAGGGCCTTACGTCATCAAAGACGTCACCCGACTAGGGTCTTATCGCCTATGTGACTTAGACGGAATCGATGTTCCCAACTCTTGGCACATCGAGCACCTCATACGTTTCTATCCTTGAAACGCCCTAGATATGTACTCTCCACTTTATGATGAATAAAGTTTTGATCTCCATAATTCGTCTCCATTTTTTCTCCATTATGGTTTAAATCTCCACTTACGATCGCCGGGCTCTACGCCACTCCATGATGAACTCCAAAACAAAATCGCCATAACTGTGCCGACCACGTTTCTCCAAATTTCCAACGTTTTCACCGAACATGTTTTCTCCAAATCGCCGAACACGTTTTCTCCAAATCGCCAAACACGTTTTCTCCAAATCGCCAAACACGTTTTCTCCAAATCACCGAACATGTTTTCTCCAAATCACCGAACATGTTTTCTCCAAATCGCCAAACACATTTTTTCCAAATTGCCTAAGATTTTTCTCCAAATCTCCAAGATCTTTCACCGATCAACGAATAGCATACGTTCTGTTCTGTTCTCTATGGAAAAGACCCAGTCTCCGATCCCTCCCGACACGTGCCACGGGCTCTGCGCTCTGCGTTATGGGTGGTCGACGGCGGTTCCTTGGTCATGCCTATTCCTCCTACATGCCCACGGGCTCCGCGCTCGATGTTATGGACTATGGGCTGGCCAAGGCCAAGAGCGCAGCACCAAACTAATTGCTGGGATGCCACTACCACTACATACATCTCCAAGTTATTTCGACAACCGCCGAGCAGCACATGTTCTGCTCTGTTCTCTATGGAGAAGACCTAGTCTCTGATCCCTCCCCACATGTGACACGGGCTCCACGCTCTGCGTTATGGGTGGTCGGATGTGATTCCTTGGTCATGCCTGTTCCTCCTACACGTGCACGGGCTCCACGCTCGACGTTATGGACTATGGGCTAGCCGAGGTCATGGGGGTCAGTAGCGAACCAACTGCTTGGATACTACTTATACTATGTATAATTACGTTATGGTTAAAACAACGAAGATTTTTTCGCCGAACTACAAGCAAACTACATACACATGCACCTTATAACATTTATCACATACATAAGTGTTATTTGCGCTATCGTGCATTCTAACTACACTGTCTAGAAATTACAGATGATAATCTTCGAGCAGATCACCAAGCTTTGCCATCGCCGCTCGTCTCACCAAACAGGTCGATGTCACCGGCCAGCTTTTTCGCCGCATCCTACACCTCATCCTCTAGCTGCTGGGTCCCCGCCTCGCTCAGCCCTTCAGCGAATCCGCCCCCTATCGCCTGAAGGTCAATGGATTGATAGTGGGACCGGACCACCGCAAGGGCATGAGTAATGCCAGTAACAACGGCGTCGCAATTGAAGTTCTTGAAGCTCTCCCACGCCGTCTTGCACCTTTGGATGATGATGTCCGGGCACGGTGGCCTGCCGTCGGGTTGAGGGGCCACCTCCAGGTCAACGTAGTCAAGCACAGGTTTGACTCCGGCAACCATGGCATCAAACTTGTCCCTCTGTGTTCAAGCATCCTGCTCTAGCACATTGAATTGTGCTTTGACCCACCGATAGTAGTCTGCAAGCATTACAAAGTTCCATCAAGAAAGTAAACTACTTCAGCATTAACTACGACTAGGGAGTACTTACTGTTCAACTCCTCTGCCAGTTTATCTGCTCGCCCTGTCTCCTTTGCCTTCTCCTCTCGGACTTGTTTGAGGGCTTGGCGCAGCTGGCCAAGCTCCGTGTTTTGCTCTACAAGAACAACAGTCATCACCAAAAATATGGTTGTTCAGCAATACAAAGCACATTCACCGATATACCGTACCTGCTTTCTGCTCTGATACACTTCTAAGCTGCTCAAAAGTCTATTCTAGTTGCGTGGAGGCACTCGCCAGCTCCTCAGACTTGCACCATAGCTGCTCGGATGCAGCCACCAGCTGCTCGGACAGGACCCCCTTCTGGTGTTCTAGATCTCGCACATTGGACTGAGCAAGGTCTTGCTCGTGCTAGGCTCTCTAGATGTTTCTCTCCATCAGGTTCATCGCCTTTCTGAGTTTTTCGTTCTCTTCGGCGAGGGGTTCCATCCTCTTTATCAGCTGGTGCCGCTGCTTGGTAGTCTGAGTTATCCCCTGTAAATACACAATTATAATGATGAACTTCGATCTCCAATGTCAAAAAGGAACACTCCAAATGCAGTACTGACCTCAATTTGTTTCATCACTCCGGCAAGGGCGGTCTTCAATATCCTCATATCCCTGGTGGTGTCTTCCTCCTCGATAACCACCACCTCATCACCGCGCTTGTGGAGGATTCAGACAGCTTGGGGTCGAGGTTCAGCGCGCTCGATCTCCTCCACCTCGTCCACTTCCGATGCAGCTTAAGGCACCACTAGGGGGCTCCATGGCCAGACAGCGGCTCCGACCATGCCCTGCGATGCCTCAGGAAGCGTCGTTTGCTCCTCAGGCACCACCTGCTTCACCACCCTAGACTCCGGCGCATTGCCCACCACTCCAACCTCTGCTCCCGAAGACCCAGCGGTTCCCATCGTTGCCTCGGGCACTGCTGCTGATCCGTCCATCACCAACACCGCTCATTCATCGTCGCTAAGATCACCAGCAGTAGTGGTTGACTCCTCCTCCGGCTGTTGAGCACTCGGGGACTCTAGGACGGAAGCTGCCAGCATTGCTTCCACCATGAGATTAGCCCTTGGCGGTTTGGCAGTCTAGACTGGTGGGGTCAAACCCTCCGCACGTTTTGCACTACATCAGATTAGTTCGTCAAGCGCCAAAAAAGCTAAGAAAAGACAACAAAGTAACTCCAAGGAAAGGATACTCATGGTTTGGTCTGCCGAAACAATTTCTTGAACCGGCGACGCCTACTCGAGCACCTAGGCGTGGCCATGGGGTCGACTTTCATGCTCTAGGGTGGAGGTCCAGTTCCTCCATCGTTGGCCTCTATTCTGCCTGTCGCTCTACGACTCCCTCTGCCTGCTATGCAGGGACTCCCTTCATCTGCAGCTTGGGGACTCCCATCGCCTACTGCTCGGGAACTTCTTCGCCTCTCCTCAGTTTTTCTTCCACGCGCATGTTGCATGGAGGTGCTTCAGTGCTCGGCGGAGGAGCCACCGAAGTTTTATCGCCATCTGACCACTCGAGCACCGCGGTCCTCTGCTTTCGAGTGGTCTGGTCGCCACCAAGCGAGTTGCCGCCCGGTTTGAGGGGACTAGCGGACACCGTCTTCCTCTTCTTCCGGGCTAGCTCATCTACTGCTGCTCTTTTTCCCTAGACCTTCTTCGATACTGGGGGCGAATTTTCTATCTGACTAGCGTCGGTGCCCTCGGACTCTGATAAGTGCTGGCCGCATCTTCCTTAGGCCGAGCCAATGGTCGAGCATCTACACCCCTTAGCCAATTACCCCTCGGCACATCGGAGAAGTACACCACTCTTTCCTGCGAATGGATCTTCACATAAGTGAATCAGTTCACTACTCGACAATGCTTCTGGATTAAAAGTATCGGGAAAAAACAATCGAGATGGTTATCTGAGGAGGCAGATTTGTACAGTTGAAGGCCCTTGTTGGGAGCGAATAGCTCTATAGACCACTCTAGGACAATTTGTTTCGTTAGCCGTTCCGTCCTCTTACGGGTCCTATCGTCATCACCTCTATAGTCAAAACCCAGGTGGGCCCTCTCCTTGTAGGGCTGGATTCGACGTACTATGAAGCTCGTCGCCACTAGTTCGCTACTAATCTCTATGCCTTCAAGCAGGTCGAGGAGCTCCCTTACTTGTTCTATGTCAGCACTGTTCGGTATCTCCGACCAGCTTTTCTGGTTTTCTGGGATATGGTGGACGTCGCAACGGATTGCAGGGTGACTCTGTTTCATGTAGAACCACTTGGAGTTCCACCCTTTTAGAGAAGTGTTTAGCGGTACATTAATGCATTCGCTGGCCATTCCATCCCGGAGCTGTAGGTATACGCCGCCGACCACCTTGGAACCATCGCCACCCTTCTTCTTCAACCAGAATAGGTGTCTAAAGAGGTTGAAGTGCGGCAAAACCCCTAGAAACATCTCATAGAAATGAATAAAGATCGAGATGTGTAATATGGTGTTGGGGTGGAGATTGCACAGACTAATCACCCAGAACTACAGCAGATCCCGCAAGAAAGGATGAACAGGGAACCCTAATCCACGCTAGAAATAATCCTTAAAGACTACAACTTCATCCGTGTTAGGCATCGGGAATGGCTCACCACTGGCTGGCCACCATCTGGTGGTGACACGGTCAGGCAGCACACCCGCCTCCACCAATCTCTCGAGCTCCGCCTCCCCCATGCACGATGGCACCCACTCTTCATTGCGACTGGCTCCCGCTCCTGCCTTCTCTAGGCTTGCCTTCTTTGGGTTCATAGCTCTCCTCTTCGGCGCCATCTCTCAGATCTAGATGAAGGCTGGCATCGGGAGCGTGCGTGGATGCGAATCTAGAAATGTGAGGGCTGAGGATGAAGACGGAATGGCAAAGTGGCAAAGGTATGAACGCGGGATGCGGTGGTGCAGTTATAAAGCACTTTCCCCACCCTTTCACATTCGAGGGTTTTTGGGAAAACGTTCCTACGATTTGCGCTGCTCTGAATTCTCTGACACGGCTTGTTGGGCCGTAACCTGGGCTTTCACGCAACAGCAGCCCATGTCACTCATTTATTTCTGCCATTGGTTATCACTCACCGAATAATCGCTGACTTCTCCGCCATTTGTTGAGGCTCAGTAACAGTTACTATACAGCCATTACTCTGGTTTTTTCTCCACAGTTGGGTATTTTCATATATCTCCGTAAACCGCTCAGGGACTGGCTTCCTGTTCGGCTGGTCTTTTTACTATTTTTCTGTTTCTGACCCTAGCACCACATGACTACGTCACCTACTGTCAGGCTCAGGGACTAAGTGGGCACACTTCATCTTGTGGTGAATGTCCTCTCTCTCATTCTAGGGCTACACTCGAGGGCTGGTTGGTTGCTCAACTGGTCTTTTATTATTCTTCTACTTTGGACCCTGGCACCACATGACTATGTCATCTACTGTCAGGCTTGGGGACTAAGTGGGCACATTTCACCTCATGGTGAATGTGTTTGCTTTATTCTAGAAGACTCCGCGCCTCTTTAAGCTAAAGAAGACTATCTCCTTTTCTCGTGGTCGGACTCTAAGTGGGCACACTTGGTCTACTACGAGGAAATTTTCGATTCTGAACTTGAGCTCCTTACACCCTTATGGCAAGCCATGCCTATGTTATGCTACTTGGCTACATTTCGTGCTGCTCGGTGATAGTACACGCTGCTCGGCAACTGCTCACAACTGCTCGGTAACTCATCATGGTGGTCGGACCATGAGTTTGACTGTTCGGCTTTGTTCGCATCTGCTCAGACAAGCTCAAGACAGCGTTTGCACAATGGGTACAAGGTGCTCGGGGACTAGCTGTGGGGGGTATGACCCCGAATACCCACGGTAGACCACATGGGTTGTGCCCTCAGGGGCGGCCCAGCCCACAAGACGAAGCCTTGCAGGGCACGACTTTGCTTGGCATCCTAAAGATACTATGAGATCTGTTAAGATATGTATGATCCCAAGATTCCTGTAATTAGTTATTACTTTCTAGTTATCTCTTAGATCTAACCGACTTGTAACCCTGTTCCCCGGACTATATAAGGCGGGCAGGGACCCCCTCCAAACACACGCAATATCATACGATAGCCAATACAAACCAACAGACCACAGGAGTAGGATATTACATCATACTGATGGCCTGAACCTCTCTAACTCGTGTGTCTCTGTTGCCTTCTTGTTCTTGATCTCACGCACCTCTGCCGATCAATCTACCTTCATGGGATAATCCTCGGAGGACTGCCGACGATATTCTGTCGATAAGGAGCTTTGTTGATTTGGCAACGAATAGAAATAGAAGGTAAATCTAAATGAATCACATCAGAGGAAAGCTCTGATTCTTCTAACCATTCATTGTTTATAATAGACACTAGCTCTTTCATAGTCTTCTTAAGGAAAGCTTCCTTAGAAGGGTCAAGATTTTCTTTATAGGACGATGATTTCCTAGGCTTCTGTGGTTTCCTCATGGTATGATAATTTGAGGTATCTCTGTATTCATCAAAAAGTTTATGCTCGAATTTAGGCATAAAATCCGAAATTGGAGTTTCCTCCATTTTTGATGGTTCAGGATTTGTTATAGCTGAAGTTGATGATGGATTAGGCAACGATTCTAGTTCAGCTATATGGGATTCATCTTCTAGCGGCTTCTTTTCTACTTCTTCAGGGGTGTTCTTTAGAATGTTAGTAAGAATGCTTCTCCCCGAATTAGCAGAAACATGGAGGAACGAGCCTCCTGAGGCCGTATCAAGACGTTTCGAGTTTTTCCTATCAAGACCCATGTAAAAGTGTTAAAGAAGAATGGGGTCTTGAATGGCAAGGTCAGGACCAGTATTAATGAGAGCATTAAAATGTTCCCAAGCCATGCCTAGAGATTCTTTTTCTTCCTGTTTAAAAGATAGAACCTCTGAACAAAGGCTAACTACTCTGGAGATGGGAAAGAAATGCAAGCAAAAGCTAGAGCACAAGGCTTTCCAATCTCCTTTGTCTACTCTCTATGGTGAGCTTGCACCAACGTTTAGCTTTTCCCGTCAAAGAGAAAGGAAAGAGCTTCCATCGTAAGGTTTTATTAGACATGCCTGCTATGTATAGGCATCTACAGGTCTGCTCAAATTCATCTAAGTGGGAATATGAATTTTCATCATCTTTGCTCAAAAAGGATTGATCTTGAACCATGTTGATTAAACACAGGCGTAGCTCATAGCTAGGTGTTAGAATAGGCTTTGAAGATTCTAGTGGCTCTAGGCGTGCGCTCGTAGGTGCGGCATATTGGTAGATAGGGGTGGATTCTAAATCCATGGTAAAAGAATAAAAAAAATAAAAAGATAAAAGAATAATGATACAAGGATAAGCTAGATTCGAAGTTAACTTAGCAACCGTTTTTCCGGCAACGGCGCCAGAAATGTTTGTTGGTATAAATTAATGCACACAGAATAATCCGCAAAGCGCACGGATATTATACCGATGTAGCACTTCACCGGGTGTACCCAGTTTTATATCGAACTCGAGGAAATGTGTGTGAGAATAATCAAATCTAACTTAACCCAACTTCACAATCAAGGCTAGATAATAGGAGCGTAGAGGAGATTGCTAAAGTCTTCTAGTTCTAACTTCGATAAGCTTTGTCTTCTATTGTTCAATTCTGAGGAAAATTACTAAAGAACACACCGGCAGAGTATGTTTCCTATAGTAACAAAATCCTGCTATGCCTACTGACGGGAGGTAGACTACAAAAGATTCAACGAGGCTATAAAACTCACCCTCGCAAGCTACCACCGATCCGAAAAATATGGTACATTCACGAGTAACCGAGTCTAAGCACCATGCTTACACTACGAATACTACTTTAACCTAGGAGCTAAAAGGATTGAAGTACTCAAAAGAGAGTCGCAAACCTAAAGAACAATATGAACAAGATACTTACTTGAATTAGAAGTCGATTATCAGAGAAATCTCATAAGCAAGCTCAAGGAGAACTTGATTCCTCCAGAGTACAAGCAACGGGAGGCTGACATGGGGGCCCATAGGCCGGTCGGACTGACAGTGAGGCCGGTCGGCCCCACATGTCATGCACACGTGGCCTGCTTCGGTGATTGGCCTTCTGAAGTCTTCTAGAGTCATCCCACATTGGTCTCACTGTGGAATTCAGTGATTTCCTTTGACAAATAGGGTCCTCTTTGGCGGTTTTCTAATTAAATCCTGCTGGAAACACAGATTCACTAAAACTCATGGAAATTGTCAATTAAAACCTCTAAATCTATGTTGGTGATCCATTTTAGTAATTTATGCAAGGTATATTGACGGTTTGTGATGAATGTTAACTACCATGAACACTGATGACTTAGATGATTGGGAGGGAGAAAATGCTGGTGACAAAGACAAAGATCAGACTCCAAAAAATTTACCAAGGAAAAACACTGGGTACAAGACTGTGAGTACGGGTCTGGACAGCGAGGATGTTATGAATCAGTCCAAGTTAATGGAATTAGAGATGATGGGTTAGACAGAGCTGCTAACAGCTTCTGGTGCGGTGGGAGTGAAACCTGATTACATTAATGTAAATCGGGTGAACTGTGAGAGGATAAACAACATAAAGGGTCGGGTTCTGTGCAAATTTCTGATGGTACAATGGGATCCCAGCCTGAGTGCATTACTGTACATCAGGTGAACTATGAGAATATGAATCAAAAGGATGGGGCTGCTTCTTTACAGATAGCCAGTCCCCAGCTTTATTCTGGTAAAGGCAATTTAGAGGAAGGAGTATAGTTACAGTCTTCTGGGAAGGTGATTCAAAGCACCCTTGAGGGTTGCTCTGGGGTCAAAAACTGGAAGACACCGGAGATGACACAAGTACAGAAGTCTGACAGTCATATTGTGGATAACAAGTTTTTAAGCTTGATTAATGAGGAGTCACAACACTCTAAGTGGGAGGAATTCAGGAGAATGGCTAGACAGGAAACTGATACTGATGAGTGCTCAACTCTGTTAAGAAGAATGGAACTAGAAGCCTTGGAAGATGATGAGAATATCAGTGAGAATGAGATTATGGAAGATGCTGAAGAGTTGGCTTGTCTGCAAGATCTTGAGATTCTAGATGAAGCTATTATTGTTGAAGAACAGTTGATGGCCAAGAATCAGAAAAGGAAACCTAAATGGGGGCCGATGCTTAGAGTAAAGACCGAGAAGACACCCTGAAGACGGACGTACTGTCATGGAAAAGGCGCAAGATCTGAAAAAGGCTAAAAACTTGGTGACAGGTACTAAATACAAGTCTTCCTTTGCTTTTGAAAGCACTAAGAACCTACTTAAGAAAGCTAATAGTGTTAATATTTCCTTGGTACTAATACCTACCTTGAAATAGAGAAAATAGAATCGTTAAAGCTGAAAGAATTGAATGATAGGGCAAATTTTGAGAAAAATAACCCTGAGGTTAATCTTCCAGTTAATTTAGATATTACTTTGTCTCATGATGATTTTCCTCCACTGAATAATGTTAGTTCAGTTCCTTTGAAGGAGCAGAATGATGTAGGAGATCAGTCTTGGGTAGAAATAGTTTCTAAAAGCTGTGAGAAGTCTAAACAAAAGTTATCCAATGATAGGAGCCTTATGGAATGTTAGGGGCCTTAATAAAGAAGGTCGCCTCCAATGTATCACAGATTTTGTTAAGGAAAATAAGCTAGATTTTGTGGGCTTTCAGGAAACAAAAAAAGAGAATTTTCAGGAATCTTTTCTTAAATACATGCATAGAGACTTTAACTAGCAGTACCTGCCTGCTAATGGCACTGCTGGTGGTATACTTGTGGGGTTTCATGAGAGGAAATTTGAGGTGATAGCATGGAAACTTGGTGTTTATAGTGTGGCGGCAGTGGTAAGGAACTGCCATGATAATTTTACCTGGAGATTAATAACTGTTTATGGCTCACCTTACAATGAGGGTAAGCAGGATTTTCTAACTGAACTAGAGGAACTCCTAGTTAACTGGGATGGCCCCACAGTTGTGGGGGGATTTTAACCTGGTGTGTAATTCCAAGGAAAAACGTAATGGTGTGATTAATCACAAGTGGGTGGATTTGTTCATGGACTTGATCAATAAATTTGGTTTGATAGAGTTGAAACCCTCTAATAGGTCTTTCACTTGGACTAACAATCAAGGGCGCCCGATTCTGGCTGCAATTGACAAAATATTTTGTACAACTAATTTTGAGCAAAATTCCCCTCTAGCTTATGTGACTACCAGTTCTAGAGCTGGTAGTCACCATTACGTTTTATTAGACATGCCTGCTATGTATAGGCATCTACAGGTCTGCTCAAATTCATCTAAGTGGGAATATGAATTTTCATCATCTTTGCTCAAAAAGGATTGATCTTGAACCATGTTGATTAAACATAGGCGCAGCTCATAGCTAGGTGTTAGAATAGGCTTTGAAGATTCTAGTGGCTCTAGGCGTGCGCTCGTAGGTGCGGCATATTGGTAGATAGGGGTGGATTCTAAATCCATGGTAAAAGAATAAAAAAATAAAAAGATAAAAGAATAATGATACAAGGATAAGCTAGATTCGAAGTTAACTTAGCAACCGTTTTTTCGGCAACGGCGCCAGAAATGTTTGTTGGTATAAATTAATGCACATAGAATAATCCGCAAAGCGCACGGATATTATACCGATGTAGCACTTCACCGGGTGTACCCAGTTTTATATCGAACTCGAGGAAACGTGTGTGAGAATAATCAAATCTAACTTAACCCAACTTCACAATCAAGGCTAGATAATAGGAGCGTAGAGGAGATTGCTAAAGTCTTCTAGTTCTAACTTCGATAAGCTTTGTCTTCTATTGTTCAATTCTGAGGAAAATTACTAAAGAACACACCGGCAGAGTATGTTTCCTATAGTAACAAAATCCTGCTATGCCTACTGACGGGAGGTAGACTACAAAAGATTCAACGAGGCTATAAAAGTCACCCTCGCAAGCTACCACCGATCCGAAAAATATGGTACATTCACGAGTAACCGAGTCTAAGCACCACGCTTGCACTACGAATACTACTTTAACCTAGGAGCTAAAAGGATTGAAGTACTCAAAAGAGAGTCGCAAACCTAAAGAACAATATGAACAAGATACTTACTTGAATTAGAAGTCGATTATCAGAGAAATCTCATAAGCAAGCTCAAGGAGAACTTGATTCCTCCAGAGTACAAGCAACGAGAGGCTGACATGGGGGCCCATAGGCCGGTCGGACTGACAGTGAGGCCGGTCGGCCCCACATGTCATGCACACGTGGCCTGCTTCGGTGATTGGCCTTCTGAAGTCTTCTAGAGTCATCCCACATTGGTCTCGCTGCGGAATTCAGTGATTTCCTTTGACAAATAGGGTCCTCTTTGGCGGTTTTCTAATTAAATCCTGCTGGAAACACAGATTCACTAAAACTCATGGAAATTGTCAATTAAAACCTCTAAATCTATGTTGGTGATCCATTTTAGTAATTTATGCAAGGTATATTGACGGTTTGTGATGAATGTTAACTACCGTGAACACTGATGACTTAGATGATTGGGAGGGAGAAAATGCTGGTGACAAAGACAAAGATCAGACTCCAAAAAATTTACCAAGGAAAAACACTGGGTACAAGACTGTGAGTACGGGTCTGGACAGCGAGGATGTTATGAATCAGTCCAAGTTAATGGAATTAGAGATGATGGGTTAGACAGAGCTGCTAACAGCTTCTGGTGCGGTGGGAGTGAAACCTGATTACATTAATGTAAATCGGGTGAACTGTGAGAGGATAAACAACATAAAGGGTCGGGTTCTGTGCAGATTTCTGATGGTACAATGGGATCCCAGCCTGAGTGCATTACTGTACATCAGGTGAACTATGAGAATATGAATCAAAAGGATGGGGCTGCTTCTTTACAGATAGCCAGTCCCCAGCTTTATTCTGGTAAAGGCAATTTAGAGGAAGGAGTACAGTTACAGTCTTCTGGGAAGGTGATTCAAAGCACCCTTGAGGGTTGCTCTGGGGTCAAAAACTGGAAGACACCGGAGATGACACAAGTATAGAAGTCTGACAGTCATATTGTGGATAACAAGTTTTTAAGCTTGATTAATGAGGAGTCACAACACTCTAAGTGGGAGGAATTCGGGAGAATGGCTAGACAGGAAACTGATACTGATGAGTGCTCAACTCTGTTAAGAAGAATGGAACTAGAAGCCTTGGAAGATGATGAGAATATCAGTGAGAATGAGATTATGGAAGATGCTGAAGAGTTGGCTTGTCTGCAAGATCTTGAGATTCTAGATGAAGCTATTATTGTTGAAGAACAGTTGATGGCCAAGAATCAGAAAAGGAAACCTAAATGGGGGCCGATGCTTAGAGTAAAGACCGAGAAGACACCCTGAAGACGGACGTACTGTCATGGAAAAGGCGCAAGATCTGAAAAAGGCTAAAAACTTGGTGACAGGTACTAAATACAAGTCTTCCTTTGCTTTTGAAAGCACTAAGAACCTACTTAAGAAAGCTAATAGTGTTAATATTTCCTTGGTACTAATACCTGCCTTGAAATAGAGAAAATAGAATCGTTAAAGCTGAAAGAATTGAATGATAGGGCAAATTTTGAGAAAAATAACCCTGAGGTTAATCTTCCAGTTAATTTAGATATTACTTTGTCTCATGATGATTTTCCTCCACTGAATAATGTTAGTTCAGTTCCTTTGAAGGAGCAGAATGATGTAGGAGATCAGTCTTGGGTAGAAATAGTTTCTAAAAGCTGTGAGAAGTCTAAACAAAAGTTATCCAATGATAGGAGCCTTATGGAATGTTAGGGGCCTTAATAAAGAAGGTCGCCTCCAATGTATCACAGATTTTGTTAAGGAAAATAAGCTAGATTTTGTGGGCTTTCAGGAAACAAAAAAAGAGAATTTTCAGGAATCTTTTCTTAAATACATGCATAGAGACTTTAACTGGCAGTACCTGCCTGCTAATGGCACTGCTGGTGGTATACTTGTGGGGTTTCATGAGAGGAAATTTGAGGTGATAGCATGGAAACTTGGTGTTTATAGTGTGGCGGCAGTGGTAAGGAACTGCCATGATAATTTTACCTGGAGATTAATAACTGTTTATGGCTCACCTTACAATGAGGGTAAGCAGGATTTTCTAACTGAACTAGAGGAACTCCTAGTTAACTGGGATGGCCCCACAGTTGTGGGGGGATTTTAACCTGGTGTGTAATTCCAAGGAAAAACGTAATGGTGTGATTAATCACAAGTGGGTGGATTTGTTCATGGACTTGATCAATAAATTTGGTTTGATAGAGTTGAAACCCTCTAATAGGTCTTTCACTTGGACTAACAATCAAGGGCGCCCGATTCTGGCTGCAATTGACAAAATATTTTGTACAACTAATTTTGAGCAAAATTCCCCTCTGGCTTATGTGACTACCAGTTCTAGAGCTGGTAGTCACCATGTACCTTTGATTCTTAATCTGGGTTCGGAGGGAGGAAAGAAACCTTGCATCTTTAGATTTGAAAAATGGTGGTTAGAGCAACCTAACTTTAGAGAGCTGATATAAAAGCTTTGGAACACTCCATGTGCCTTTACAGACCCCATAGATGTGTGGCAGTTCAAGATTAGGCTGGCGAGGAAGAAGTTAAAGGATGGGCCCTGAATATTAATGCTCAGATTAGAAGGCAGAAACAAGAGCTCCTTAAGGAGTATGACCTTTTAGACATAAAACTAGAGAACATGTGTGCTACTGAATTAGAGAGAGATAGGATGAAGGATATAGTCAAAGAGCTTGAAGCCATTTGGAGATTAGAGGAAATAAAAGCGAGGCAGAGATCTAGAGATAGGGCTGTTAAGGAGGGAGATAAAAATACAGCTTATTTTCAAGCTGTGGCTAACCAAAGGAATAGAAAGAAGAGGATCTCAGGTCTGGAAGGTCCAGATGGGTGGATTGATGACAATAAGGGTATGCTTGAGCATGCTGTGGATTTTTATAAAAGTTTATTTGGAAGGGAAGAGAGTAGTGGAGTTACTTTAGGTCATGATTTCTGGGAGGAAGGTGAAAAGCTATCTAGTTTAGAAAATGAACTGTTAGAAGCCCCCTTTTCTAAAAAAGAGGTTAAGGATGCAGTTTTCAGCTCGTATGCTGAAGGTGCTCCTAGTCCTGATGGATTCTCTTTTCTCTTCTACCAAGTCTTCTGGGACTTAATTAAGACATATTTGATAAAATTAATCAACCTGTTTGAACAGGGGAGTTTGAATTTAGATAGATTAAACTATGCCATGATAACACTCATACCCAAGGAGCCTGATGCTAAGGTTCTGAAGAAATTCAGACCAATTAGTCTGATTAATTGTAGTTTCAAAATCTTCTCTAAGCTTCTAAATAATAGAATGATTAAGGTGGCAGATAGATTAGTGGCCTCAAATCAGACTGCCTTCATAATGGGCAGATTTATTTTGGAGAGTGTTGTGTCTGCTCATGAGATTATTCATGAGATCCATAAGGAGGAAGGTGTGGTGTTAAAACTAGATTACGAGAAGGCGTATGACAGGGTTAGTTGGTCTTTCCTTGAGGAAATGCTTGAATCTAGAGGTTTTGGGGCTAAATGGAGAGGGTGGTTGCAACAGGTTGTTCGAGGAGGGTCTATTTGTATTAGGATCAATGATGAAAATAGTGTCTTCTTTAAGCCAGGCAAGGGGTTGAGACAAGGGTATCCCCTTTCTCCACTTCTTTTCAATTTAGTGGCTGATGTATTCTCTCGAATGCTAATGAAAGCAGCAAGGCAAAATTTAGTGACTAGTCTGTTACCCCAAGTTATAGAGGGGGGTATCATCAGTCTACGGTATGCTAATGATACATTACTGTTCTTAGAGAACAATTTGGAGAAAGCTAGTAATCTTAAGTGGTTGCTGGTCTGTTTTAAGCAGATGTCTGGCATGAAAATTAATTATGATAAGAGTGACCTCTTGACTGTGGGTTTAGATGAGGATAGGGCAAATGATTTTGCAAAACTTTTCTACTGCAAGAAATGTGATTTCCCCATTAAGTATCTCGGAGTTTGACTTCATTATACTAAGCTAACCAGGACAGATTTACAACCAGTGGTTGACAAAATTATCAAAAGAGTGGCTAGCTGAAGAGGTAGGCTGCTGTCTTATGCCGGTAGGCCAACTCTTCTGAAATCCTGTTTGGGTAGCATACCCATGTACTTGCTCTCTGTCATTAAATTTCCCAAGTGGGCTATTAGATTGATGAACTCTCATATGGGTCATTTTCTCTGGAATAATAACGAGGATAAGCATAAGTATCACTTGGCCAGTTGGCAACTGGTGGCTCTGAAGGAGGTAGGTGGCCTAGGTATTCCAGATTTAAGGAGTCTTAACCTAGCCTTGCTTAGTTCTTGGATCAGATATCATCTCCATAAGAATGCCATTTGGATTAAAATAGTTGATTACAAGTACAAAACCAGTAATCCCAACATCTTCTGTTGTCCTGATACAGGATCTTCCCCTTTTTGGAAAGGAGTGCTCTGGGCTGCTCAAGCAGCTCATTTGGGTGTTAAATGGGTGGTAGGCAATGGTACAAAGGTGAGGTTCTGGGAGGATAATTGGGTAGGAAATACAAACTTGGCCATAATGTTTTGGCCCTTATATGTAATCAATGAGCAGCATGGTAAGACTTTGAGTCAGGTCTGGGATGGTCAAGAGCTTATGCTCATGTTTAGAAGAAATGTATCTGAATCACTTATGAGATTATGTCGGGATCTGTGCAGTGTAGTTGAGGGTACCTCTCTCTCTCTCTCAAGAGGAGGACCAGAATATGTGGAGTTACTCTTCTAATGGTACCGGGCCTGGTGCAAGCGGTAGAGTCATACCGCCTGTGACCGAAAAGTCCCGGGTTCGAGTCGCGGTCTCCTCGCATTGCACAGGCGAGGGTAAGGCTTGCCACTAACACCCTTCCCCAGACCTTGCACAGAGCGGGAGCTCTCTGCCCTGGCTACGCCCTTTTACTCTTCTAATGGTACCTATTCTGTATAGTCACTTTATGCAGTGATTAACTGTAGTGGGGTTTTCCCTGTTTATGTGCATTCAGTTTGGAAATTGGTGATACCCCCTAGGATCCAATTCTTCTTATGGTTACTTTCTCACATAGATTACTCACTAGAGACAACTTATCAAAAAGGAGAAATGTCAGTGATTTAACTTGTCTGTTTTGTGCTGAAACTGAATCCATTACTCACCTTTTCTTTGAATGTTGTGTAGCTGAGAATATCTGGAAACTGATTTCTGAGATTTTGGGTATTGTAGGAAAGGATTATGAATCGGTGGCCAAGTTCTAGATTTCTAACAAAAAGCACTTGATTGCTAATATAATGACTTCTGCTGTTTTGTGGTCTCTCTGGACTTTAAGGAATGAAATACGTTTCCAGGGAGTTTGTTGGTTAGGTATGAAGATGGTGCTCAGCCGAACTGCAAGAATGCTAAGGAGGTGGCTGCCGATGTACAAGCTGGAAATTGGTGGACTGCTGGAAGAAGCTATCAGCAAGTTGGAGGAGCTGTCAAGACAACCGGCCCGGATCGAGTGGAAGGAGGAAACAACGAGATCATCATCACAGTCGGGTCTATTGGGTGTTCAGTCCTCAGTCGCCATCGGTGCCAGGAATGAGAATTCTCAGGCGTTTGAAAAACTGTGATAAGCATCTTGGCTAGACTTAAGTCTGCTCTTTGTTTCTGGCGTCAGTGCCAAAACTTGTATGAACTCGAATGTTCGTTTGCTTTTTGAAATACAAAAGCAGGGGTGACCTTTTGTCTTAAAAAAAAGTTGTTACACAAACAAGACAGATATGCAGAGTGCAAGCTTCTGGGAACTGCCGCTGCAATGCATGCAAGCAGCAGCAGTGCACAACAACATAAAAAGTTGAGACTTCTATACATGTTTGCATTGGATTTGTATTCTGCTGAACGGAACAAATGCTGCATTTTGAAAACAATCGTCATGTCAGGATAGGCTCCGGTTCTGCAGTAAAGGAGGCTGTCGGTTTGCGAAAAAAAGCTGCTGAGGTTGCAGTGTGTGTGACGAGACTGCTTCTTTCTCGCCGTAGCGCAGTGAACGTCCGAACGAAACTCCACACCATACAGCGGTGTACCCATACTCCCTTTGTTTGGAGTGGCTATTTTTGGTTGGTTCTTCTCCACCGAAAGGTGAGTCAAGACTTTGAGAAATCTTTCAAACCAACTCTTGCACTGCCAGAGTGCTGTGCTGTGCCTGTGCTACCATGCAATATGCTTTGAAATCTGACAACACAAACATATGTATATAGTGATCGCTTCATCAGATGCTGTAAGTGCTAGGACGTGCTACCAAAATAGTACCAATACTTGGAAATGCATAAGGTTTGTTTTGGTTGAGTGGCAAGGGCCGGCATGGTTACTTTTTTTATCGCTGCGCTTGCTATGGAATCAATCGAAGTTTATACTCTGCGTAACAAGTTAAGGAGCTTTTGGTTTCTAAACCAGCCAAACACATGCCGAGCCACTGAAAGCGAAACAGCAACTCATCAGCTACAAAATGGCCACCCCTCTGTTCATGCCTGCTTGAGATGCTGACGGGCCTGAAAAGCTGAAGCTCAAACATGCAGTTTCCCTTTCGCTCTTCGGGAGTTGGGACTCATTCAGAAATCAGAACGGTGATAAACATGAGCATGGTTCATACTGTTCACAATACGGTACAAACATTTCTGCATGCACTCTATAAAAGTAATCTTATCCTCAGCAACACATAGCTATGTTTCAAAGTAGTTTAGGTATATATGATATGTGCTGGTTTGTTTTAATCTGGTAGCAACTAGATATGATAAGCTTAAACTACTTTAGCAGTATTTTTCAGCGAACGAACAGTGTTTTCCTCTCATAATCCAGAGGCTAAAGTTTAAGGGTGTCACATGGTAGTTTTTCGGATAATAATAATAAAACAAATTACACAAGTCCTCAGTAATCCGTGAAGACGAATTTATTAAGCCTAATTAAACCATCATTAGCGTATGTTTACTGTAGCACCACATTTTCAAATCATTGACTAATTAGGCTTAAAAAATTCGTCTCGCAAATTAGTCTCAATCTGTGCATTTAGTTTCGTAAGTGGTCTATATTTAATACTCCATGTATCCAAATTCAGGAGGGGAAACAAACCATGCCAGGCCCGCCTGACATCTGCATTCAATCACAATCCCAATCCCAATCCCAATTCGAATAGCAGAGGGATAGGGTTCGTTTGGTCGTAAACTGTCGTAAATTTTCAGCCAGAACAGTATTTTTCTCTCACACCAAACCAGTCAGCACTAATAATCCATGATCTACCTGACACATGGAGGGAGCGCTGATGTGCCGCTTGAGCTAGGCTGCAAGCCGGCGCCACCTGCGGAGGAGATGTGGCCGCCGACGGGAGGGGCGCACTTGTGATGCCTGTGGAGCTACCGTATAGACTGCGTCCGGCCCTGACAAGAAGCGCAGCTAGAGTAGCGGCGGCAGGCCGGCGGCGCGGGAGCGCCCCACCAGGGGACAGGGGTCAGGGGAGACCGACATGAATAGCGACATGTTCGGCACCGGGTCGGTCCAACGGGTATCACGCCATTATTAGCATTTTGTGTACTGGGTGAGTGGATCGACCCACAGAATTCTGCATCCTTATTATATCAGACCTCATGTCATGATAAACCTTAGATCTTCAAATTAGTAATAGAAATGGTCACCTTATTGAAACTTTAAACCATCCTGCTACATTCCTCAATCCATACTCGAATTCATTCTATGGTTCACCGGGCATATGTTCGACCATGCCCTGCCTACCACCATCATGCCACGATGACTCGGTCAGTTTCAGTCGAGTCACCACTCACCACTGGTACCAACGCGAGAGCAGGAGGTGGCAGGAATTCCACGTTCCGAAATCCGAACCGCTTTTGCCGACCGTGGTTCCGGCCAACGCTTCGCTGACGGTGACGGATCAATCAATCGCTACAGGGTCCATTTTCGCCGTGGGATGAGAGTTTTGTGACAAAAATCCTCGTTCCTAGTTTTGCAGAACGTCGGGCACCCAATTCCTCTACAGTTGCAAACTGCCACTCACGCGGCCTTACCTCCACAAGTCCACAGTGAGATCTGGTCAAGATGGGGATGGATGATGTTGATCTCACGTGGTAATCCATTACTACTCAGAGCAATTTAATAATAGATTAAGGTAGCCTGAATGCCGAGATGGAGGGAAAAAAAGAGAAAATAAAAGAGAAGCGGGCTGTAAATTTATGAGAGATATACAAAGAGCTACCTATTATATGTGAGTGAGCTGAGAGATAGACTGTAAAGTTTCATACAACTAGAAATAGACTGTATTGACTAAAAAAGTAGACTGTATTATTAGCCTTGCTCTTATATAATCTGTCTAGCTATTTAAAAGGGATCACCTGCTGGGAAGAACTGTAATAAATAGTCACCCAAATTTATGTTAGGGGGTGTTTGGTTTTTTAGTGGCTCCTAAAATTCATGTCACATCGAATGTTTAGATACCAATAAAGAGTATTAAATATATATTAATTACAAAACCAATTACATAGATGGAGGCTAATTTGCGAGATGTTTTTTAAGCCTAATTAATCTATCATTAGCATATGTTTACTGTAGCATCACGTTGTCAAATTATGGGTTAATTAGGCTTAAAAGATTCGCCTCGCAAATTAGTCGTAAGTTATGTAATTAGTTTCGTAATTAGTCTATATTTAATACCACATGCATGTGTCTAAACATTCAATGTGGCAGGAATTTTAGGAGTGCATGTAGGAACCAAACTGGGCCTTAATGTTAAAAAGGACTCAAATCTACAGTCTGTTCGCTTCGACTGGATTACTCGTATCTGGCTTATAATCCATGTTTTAAACAGTATTTTTCTCTCATACCAAACTAACCAGCAGTACTTTTAGCCATGGCTTATAAGTCAATTCAGCCAAAACGAACAGACTGCTAGATGGTAGACGCACCATCACACTTCCCACTCTACCAGTTAGATGACATGCATCAGCTGAGCTGTCATCTAAGTTATAACCATCAGACCTG